>NW_021632005.1:0-38879 GCF_004799145.2 Neltuma alba | reverse complement strand
AAGAAGAAGTAAGCAGAGAATTATTCTTGTTAATGGATGAGACTGTGATGATAAATGTATCATTCTACTATTTTGTGAACTATGTTATGGATGCCAATGATGCCATGTATTTAATTATAATATTTATGGCATGAATGAAAGTGTGAGCATGAACGGGAAAGAGTAAGGCCATGTTATGTATGCCAAAGAAATAAAAAAATTAAAGAGATGTTAAGGGAAAACGTAAGTCCTAGAGCAGTGAGTTTGTAGCTCCGGTTTGACCTATCAAACGAGTGAGTAGGTAATAAAATTTGGAAACCAAAGAGATCTGATGTTTCTCTTTAAAATGAGGGATAGTTTGCCTGATTCTGATAACCGAGCAGAAAGTTATGCCTTTCCAAAGTTAGGCAAAAATACAGTAAAATCTGAAAATGACCAAATAAACAGTAACTTTTTCAAAGGAAATGAGCTCGAATTTCAAGGCAATCAGTTCAGAAACTATTTTCCTCAAAATTTTATCCAAAGAGCTTTCTGTAGAACTTAGAATCACTCAATTTCAATTTTTCTACAATTAGTTATGAATTTTTAAGTTTGTCACATTTTAAGGTGACAATGAATAGTAACCCGTAAATGAAAATTTTCAAACTTGATTTTTCATCAATTGTAGCCTTCAAAAGTGATTCCAAATGCTTCCGTAAGGAAAGTTAATTGATTTAGACATGAGGTGTTACAACTTTAGTAATTAATTTCTTTTGGATTTTGTTATTATGAAAGAGAAAACAATATTAAGGGGGGTAATGACACTTAGACTATCATTAAAGATGGTGGTTGAGATATTTTGAAGTATTAAACAAGCTCATCTTCCCCTCATTTCAAATGAGTGTTTTAGCCAAGAGTGAAAGAGGAGAGAAAAGAGAGAGCTTGGAGAGAAAAGCAAGAGGAAGTGAGCACTTTGGTCATGCAAGCAAGGATCTAAGGTGAGTTCATGGTTTTAGATGTGTCTTGCTTTCTTTTCTTCCCTTTTTATGGTTGAAAAATCTGTCTCCTCTCTCTAAATAATGCTTGCTGAACTGAATACTTAGAGGGGAAGGGAGTTTTGTTCATCACACTTGTTAAAACACAACAACACAAGCTAGTTCCTAGTGTTTGCAAGTGACTATAGGTTGTTTTAAAGCATTTTGCATGGTTGTTTCTTTGAGTATTATTTTCGGCCAAGCTATTGACTGAACCCTAGGATGATTTTTTCAATGTTTTAAAGGCTTCCATGATGCTTAAAATAAGAAATGGTGTAGGGAAACCAACAGGAACAAGTGTTGGAAGCTTTAAAACAAAGTTGTGATTTTTGGGTCAAAACCCTCTTTGGTTCAATCAAGGGTAGCTAAAAGAAGAAGTTTTATTTTCCTAGATCTAAGTCCATATTTGGAATCTACATGAAAAACCATGTAGGAATGAGTCAAGAAGTGATTTTTAAGGTTAAAGAGAAATAATTCCAAAAATGTGTGACAAAGGAGGGAGCTTTATGGATCAAGAATCATTTTTGATTATGTTCTTGCTTTTTCTTAGTTGGTTAATGATTCTTGTTGCCCTTTGTGATGAATTGCATTGTTAGGATTTGATATTTGTGAAGGAAAAGAGGAGAAGAAAGAAACTATAGCTTTTGGAGCAAGGTAAACCTAGCTACTAATACTAACTTAGCATTATTGATTATTGCATGATTAATTGCTATTATGTGGTTGGACTTTCTTGATTATAATGTGGCTGCTCTTTATACTTTCTTGCTTTGGCCTTTGCATGATTGAGTTTTCCAAATGATAAGCATGCTAGTTCACCAATAGTAGTTAATATAATTGTGCATGTTGATGATGCTTGTTGGTGTTATAGTTGGTTAATTTGCTATTGGGATTTCAATGAAATCTCATTCCACCAATGCAGCCTAACATTTTAGGGCTTGAATCCTCTAAGGGAAAGCTGCAGATTGAAGGCTAATTGTGGGGTTTAGCCACAAAAATTTGTGAACTCATTTTGGTTATGTACATATTATACTAATAGTGCCGTAAGCACATTGACCCTGTCTGGTTCACGTGACTTTTTGATTATTCTCCCAAACGCGTTTAGTCACAAAATTTGGCATGATGAAAGATAACGTCCTGAGCTTCAAATTGATAGCTAATACATTAAAAATGACCCAGTATACTATTTATAATGATTTTTCAAATTTAAAGGTCAGAATCTAGAAAAAAGGTTTTTGGCAAATGAGATTATTTTTCTTGAAATAGCACTTAAAGAGCTTTAAGTATAATTTTGAACCACCCTGATTTGATTTTTATGGAATAAGTTATGAATTTTGAAGGTGGGCCAGAAAAACTAGATTTTTACCCGATGAGATGAATAGTAAAAATCCGAAATTTAGCGTTTTTTGTGGTAAAAAATGAGCCCAAGACCATCCAATGTGGTCTAAAATGATTTTGAAAGGAGCCTAAGTCAATATAATAGTAAGGTGTGACTGATGGCATCATGGAGGGCTGAATAAATGGTGTCGGCTACATCAAAAGATCGGCCAGTCATGAGAAGGTAGATGCAAAGGCTTGGCGCTTAGGAACATTGGCTATGGTGGTGGTGGTGGGTACTAGGTTGTTGCAGACAAAATGCAGCCAAGGCTGAGCCTGAGTCAGTCAACTCGGATCGCTTAAGGTATTGCTCAGAAGTGTAGGGGTGATGCTAAGTGCCTCTGATTGAGCTCAAATTATTCTTATCTTTTGATTACATCATCCATGGTTTTGTTGCATTTTCTAGCTCTTTTGGCTATAATTGAGCTTATTTTAGATTAAGAGTCCATACATTGGGTTAGTGTCTTTTTGAGGGTAAAATCGTCATAATTAGTTATTAATTGTATTCAATTAATTTCTAGGACAATTGATGCCTTAAATTGTTGCTTTCCAGTGTAGGACACCTGAGATTGGAGCCAAGGTTGAAGACTCAAGGCACATAGAGCAGAAGAGGAGCCTCTGCCATGGTTCGCCGCGGCAAACTCCTCGTATCAGTATTTTCAGACCCGACCATTTTGGGAGAAATTGACCTGCCCACTTCTATGAACTGATCCAGACACATCATATTCGGGTTAGAAACCCTATTTTCGGGATGAATGAGGTCACACATGGACATCAAGCCACCATCAACGTTTTTCTCTTCATCTTCTCTCATCTCTCCCACCAAAACCCTAATCCCTCACCTTCCACTGTCATCTTCATCCATGGGCAACACTGAGTCAATTTTAATGGAGATGTTTCTGCACATCATGAGTGGCTAGGCTTCCTCCAGCTCTTGAAGATGGATGATTGGCATGAGTTCTAAGAGCTTAAAAAGGGGAGTTTCAGTTTCATCTTAGTTTTAGCTTTGTATTTATGAATTCCTAGGTCTAGGATTTGTAAATTCTTAGTGAAAGACTTTAATTGATCTGTAATCATTAGTTGATGATTCACATTTGTAGTAGGATTGGTTAATGTTGGATTTCATGCTTCAATATATGTAGTTACATATATGTTCTTTGTAGCTTTCTTGATTCTCTTCATCTTGCATGGTCATGTTTTGATGATGAGTTGATTTTCTGTTGCATTGAACTTTTTGCATTAATCATTCTTAATTACACATTAGGGAAGCTTAACAATGTTTTCATTAATGAGTTCATTAATGTAAGCATTGGGCTCAATGAGTTATTGAGGTTGTTATCAAGAAAACCTAATGAATTTATAAAACTCCACATCTTAAGAGAACTGTGATTGCCAAGAATCCATTTTCAAGAGGTTTTACCAATTGAATCAGCATTTGATTTCCATCCATTTCATCTTAATCTCCCAAAAATCCAAAAATACATTTACATTCTATTGCATTTTATCTTAATTACAAGTCTGAATGAAAACCCCCAACCTTATCCAGCTCAATTTGCATTACCATGGCATTTAGTTAATCTAGGATCATAATTTCGGCTCTATAAGTGAAACGACCCGAGGTTGTGCCTATAGTACAATCCTTGGATTAATTTTGAAATTAGCCCCAAAGTGTAAGTAAGACAAGTCAAGGCAATTTTTAGGCTCCATCATGACATAAGGTTTGGACCACATCATCAAATGGGTAGTTGTCTCTATAAGCTGAATAACCCGAATGGCGACAAGGGGGAAGGCGGTAATAGAAACGAATGTTGTCAGTGGTAAAGGAATGGTGGACAAGGACATTGCGGAAGTCGACAACCATGGAGCCATGGAATCGGGCATAGGTGTAAAAATGGCGAACAAAAGCGTCATTGCCCATAGAATGCTCTTGGACCAAACCGGTCAATTAGGAGGCACGAAGCTGTCGGACAAAAGGGTCATCAGGGGGGTCTAAAGGAAAAGGTCGCTCCTTGAGGAGAGGTCTCTGGTCAATCTTTCGATATAACTCCTCAAAGGTATACTCATCCCCCGAATCAGATTCAGATAGAGGCGTAGGGTTCTTAGTACGAGGCATACTCTGAACACAAGAAACAAAATACACTAAACAAAGACCAAACAAACAGCAACGAACACTACCCCAGAAAAACCAAAATCACAACCTAGACAGTAACAAATGGCTATGTAATTATTCATAGGTTTTCAGTTTATCAAAAACTTTCAGAATTAAGTAAAGAGATTAAAGAAATACAAAATGCACCATGAATCATTAGATAGCCTAAGAGCTACGTAACCACAAACTGATATTAAAAATAACCCAACCCAACAACACAACAGCAGAACAAATCAATAGACCAACAACTAAACAGAATTAAAACAAAAGAAAGAACAAAGGAAAAGAGGAATCATACCACTAGGTCAGCGCTGAATGAAGAAATACAGAGGAAGAGAAGGAGTGGCGACTGAAAACTGAAAAGGGAAGAGATAAAGGGAGAAGAGGAAAGAGGGAGAGTGGCGCTAGAGAGGAGCGGGTGGTGAGGTGTCGTGAGGAGAGGAGAAGAAACTGAAAGAATATGGAGAGAGGGGGGCAACGGTTTCTGAATGATTGAAGGCGAAGAGGGGCGTGCAGTTTCTAAAATATGAGAGGGGACCGACAGTTTTGAAATAGAGGGGATGAGGGGGGTTTAAAGGGATAGGGAAGGGAAAGGACAGAAATGGGTTTAAGAGAATAGAATGGGTAGGCAGAAACGGGGGCAAAAAGGGAATTTCACAAGGAAAATAGGGTTGAAATGGAATATACGCAGCGCTGAAGCGGCGAAAGCAAAAGTTTGCCAAGACAAAAAACAAAGGGAGAAAAGGATGTTTCGCTACGGCGAAACCATCCCGAGAGCAACACCCAGAAACTGCTGACCTTCACCGCGACGAAAGGTCATAGAGAGTATCCTAACAGACAAGGACCACTTCGCTACGGTGAAGGCTTAGGTTTCCCGCAGTGAAGTGTCACAGAGATGCACAGAACAACAAAGAAACACCCAAACAACAGAGAAACACAACACACAAACAACAGAGGTAGCTGGATACTTCAAAAACTTTAAAGTGCATCAAAAGAGATCAAAAGGTGCTCAATAAGTCCATGATTAAGTAGCATACCACAAACAAGCTTTCTCAATCAATCTGATTCATATAATACATTACAATCACCACATTACCAATAAGCACAAAATGAGATAGGATAGAGATCAGAACTTGCAGGGGGTCTTATTGAATTCAAACAACAACTACATTACTATACTACTGAAATGGTTTCTCCCCCACACTCATTCAACATACAATGCACAAAACATAGCAAGATCAATAATTAAGCAAAAGCATGTAAATGAGTGAAGGAAAGAAACGACCAGGGAGTTAAGGAGGCTTTTGATTTTCATGGTAGAGCTTCAGTAGATGGCCATTAACTTTGAATCTGGCCCCGGCCTCCTCATGTAGCAGCACCACCATACCAAAACAATGCGCTTTAGTAACTGTGTATGACCCATCCCATCTGGTGTTGAATTTTCCTTGCTTGAAAGTGAACCGAGCCTTGTACAACAACACTCTATCACCTTCCTTGAAGTCCTTTCTCAAGATACCCTGATCATGCACAAATTTGGTCTTTTCCTTGTAGAGTCTGGAGTTCTCATAAGCTTTAAGTCTAGTCTCCTCCAGCTCTTGCAATTGCAGCTTCCTTTCCATACCAGAGGACTCTATATTCATGTTGCACTGCTTGACCGCCTAATATGCTTTGTGTTCCAGTTCCACTAGCAAGTGACATGGCTTTCCATAAACTAGATGGTAGGGAGATATGCCAATGGGTGATTTGTATGCAGTTCGGTAAGCCCATAATGCTTCTTCTAAACATGAGCTCCATTCCTTCTTGGATGGCTTAACTATTTTCTCCAGAATATGCTTCACTTCCTTATTAGATATTTCAGCTTGACCATTGGTTTGGGGGTGATAGGCAGTAGAGATTTTATGAGTGACACCAAATTTGGACAACAGGTTGTTGACTATCCTATTATAAAAATGTGTTCCCTGATCACTCACTACAGCCCTAGGGATCCCATACCTACAGAAAATGTGTGATTTTAGAAATCTATGAACAGTTGGGGCATCATCTTTTCTACAAGGTATAGCTTCAATCCATTTGGATACAAAGTCTACAGCTAATAAAATATATACAAAACCAAAGGAAGAAGGAAAGGGTCCCATAAAGTCAATTCCTTAAACCTCAAAAATCTCACAAAACAGAAGGGGCTGTTGAGGCATCTCATGTCTTTTTCCCAACCCCCCAAATCGCTAACACTTGTCACAAGATCTATAAAATGTAAAAGAATCTTTGAAGAGGGTAGGCCAATAAAATCCAGAATCTAAGACCTTCTTAGATGTCCTCCTTGTACTAAAATGACCACCACAAACCATGGAATGGCAAGCTGAAATAATAGGTTCAAAATCCTCCTCCGGCACACACTTCCGTATCACTTGGTCACTGTACATCCTCCACAAATGAGAGGCATCCCATATGTAATACTTTGACTCGCTACGAAGCTTTTGTGCCTGAAATCTAGACATAAAGGGAGGAGTGAGTCCAGACATGAGATAATTGACAATATTAGCATACCAAGGCTCTATAGTAACCACAGAACATAAAGCTGAATTGGTAAAAGAGTCACAAGTCAAGTCAGGAGAATCTACTCCCCTTGTGTCCTTTGGTAGCCTACTCAGGTGATCGGCTACTTGATTCACTGCCTTGGGTTTATCCTTAATCTCAATGTCAAACTCCTGAAGTAGTAAAGCCCATCTGATCAATCTTGGTTTAGATTGTGGCTTTTTAAGTAGATAGCGGACAGCTACATGATCTGTATACACAACCACTCAAGAATTGATTAGATACTGTCTAAACTTGTCTAAAGCAAATACAATGGCAAATATTTCTTTCTCAGTAGTGGTATAGTTGACTTGAGCTGGGTCGAGTGTCTCAGAGGCATAGGCAAAGCATATGGCCAAGCATAGCACCCACTGCACAATTAGAATCATCACATGAGAGTTCAAAATGTAAATTCTAGTTTGGTACAGTCAAAATAAGAGGTGAAACAAGCATAGACTTGAGAGTATCAAAGGCATGTCTACATTTTTCATCAAAGTTAAATTCAACATCCTTTTTAAGAAGAGTATAAAGGGGGTAAAGCAACTTTACTAAAGTCTTTAATAAAGCACCTATAAAACCTTGCATGCCCAAGAAAAGATCTCAAATCTTTAAGACAGGTGGGGTAAGGCAAAGATGAGATAACTTCAATTTTAGCCTTATCAACCTCAATTCCCTTACTAAGATGAGGTGACCTAACACTATGCCACTACACACCATGAAATGACATTTCTCAAAGTTCAAAACAAGATTTTTGGCTATGCATCTATCTAAAGCCTGCCTTAGGCTATTCAGGCACTGATCAAAGCTCTCCCCATAAACCGTAAAATCATCCATGAAAACCTCCATATTGTGCTCTAAAAGGTAACTAAAATAGCCATCATGCACCTTTGAAAGGTTCCTGGAGCGTTACATAACCCAAATGGCATCCTTCGATAAGCGAAGGTACCAAAGGGGCATGTGAAGGTGGTTTTGTCCTGATCCTCGGGGGCTATGGGTACCTAAAAATAGCCAGAAAAGCCATCTAAAAAGCAGTAATGTGATTTACCAGCTAGTCTCTCCAACATTTGGTCAATGAAAGGTATAGGAAAGTGATCCTTACGTGTTGCATCATTAAGTCTCCTATAGTCTATGCACACACGCCATGAGTTTCGAACCCTTGTAGGAATTAACTCATCCCTTTCATTCCTTACTACTGTTACCTCACTCTTCTTTGGCACAACATGCACGGGACTGACCCACTCACTATCAGAAATTGGATATATTATCCCAGCACTCAACAATTTAGTAATTTCTTTCTTAACTACATCCAATATGAGAGGGTTCAATCGTCTTTGGGGTTGTCTCACTGGTTTTGATTCCTCACTCAGTAAAATTCTATGTGTGCACACAGTAGGACTAATTCCTGGTATGTCCGCTAGTGTCCAACCTATTGCCTTTCTATGGTCCCTTAAAATAGACAAGAGTCTCTCTTCCTCACTCTCAGACAGTGAGTTAGCAATGATAACAGGTAGTTGTTCATTAGACTCAAGGAAAGCATATTTCAAAGTAAGGGGTAGGGGTTTCAAGTCAAGTGTAGGTGGTTGCACAATAGAAGGAATCAATTTATGAAGTTCAAGAGAGAACAGATTACTCCCCTTATTGGAAATTGTGCCCTAGGGGCCAATCATTGTGCTATGAACATTGTTGATTTATGAATTTATGAATTATGTTATCATATTATTTGCATGTTTACTGTGATGACTATCCTTGGATAACTCATGGTTTATCCTAAATGTCCCTGGTCAGTCATCTATGTGGGAGCAGAGATGAAATAAGACCAGTATGACTTTGAAGATATATAGAGATATAAATCAAAGTCATAGGCACAAGTAAGAGTACAAGGTGTTAGACCGACCCGCCATGAGAGAGCTGCATGGGTTAAGTCATAAGCTTCTCTCATATACAAACCATGTCACTGTGCCCTTTAACCTGAGATCATCATGGATTCCTACATGAGAAACGCTCAGCTTTGACCTAGTCAAAAGTCACTTTTGACCGAGTGATCATAAAGACTATGTTCAGGCTTAGTGGTTTTTCATACGGAGGAATGTGAATGTTCAAGAAGGAATTTGTCCCTCACATTCGTAAAGAGATATTACTGGGCCCCTCGATGAGTGAGTCTGAGAAATGTATGGCCATACTATAATGGAAAGGTAGTTCCGTTTCTATACTCAGACTACTCAGGGATTGAGAAAGTAACGATCATGAATAGGAGGATGACGTTCTCCATGCCTCATCCATGACCAAAATGTCGTGTGACAAAAGGGACGTGATATGATTGTATGAAAGGTTACATCGTTCAACGATCCTCATGTGATTTGGGTAGTCGTGATGTCTTGCTAGAGACTACTTACGACTTGTGAGTCATTATAGTTAATGGCCCACTGCCAACTTCATATGGGCCTACAGGGTCGCACACAAAATAGCCCAACACGAGTTATGATGTCTAGATTCATTGAATCTAAGATATGTCCAGATTCAATGAATAATATAGGGTGGACGTGTGTGTATATATATAAATTCGTATATATATACATATTATATAAATATAAGAGATATTAATTGTTAGATTTAATTTATAAGGATAAATTAGATCTATATAAATTAATTCCGTCATATCTTTATTTTGAATTAAATAAATAGGTGAATTAAATCTGAGACAGATTTAATATAAACCATATTTATTTAATTGTTCTCTTATCTGATTAGGCAATATTTGATATTGCATTAATTTCAAAATTAATTTAGGATTAATTTCAAAATTAAATATCATTCATAATACCTATAGCATCCTATATATTTGATATTAGGAGCTAGGGTTTTGGGAGTGAGAGGACGAAAGCTTGCAGATAAGAGACGGCCAAAAATAGAGAGAGGAGGACGGATTCTTCGAAAAAAACCCTAGACGAACAAAAAGGCGCTAGCACGTCGTTCGTGATTGGGGAGCTGTTCGTGTGGATACCGGTAGAGGAAGCCGACCGAAGTTGTCGACTTTGAGCGATAAAAGAGGCAAGCAGAGACATCCTGAACAGCTGAATCCCCGAGCCACCAAGAGACCGAACATCGAAGGTAATGATTCTTACTACTTGACTTAAACACGATCGGTAGATCCGGGCAAGGGATTGAAATTTTTAAAGTTTATTCCATTGCGCGTCTTTTAATTCCCTTCACCCCTTTCCTTCAACCAATGATAATTCCTCAGCCTTGCATTTAGCTTCCTCTCCAAGCGTTGAACTAACTTTTAGTTAATCTACAGCAACCTCCTTAGAGGGATTCTTCTCTATGACATCTTCCTCCACATCTGAAACAACAACAGGAAACCTTTCCCCAAGGGAATCATCACTGACAATAGAGGAATCACAATCCAACTTGGAGTCAAGGGAGGAAACAGAAAATATATGTGGGATAGAAAGCATGCAATTAACCACAGTACAATCAAGGCATGTAACATCACCGCCACATGAACAAGTAGAAAGTGTAGAGTAAAGAGATAAAAAGGAAGAAATGGATTCATTTTCATCAATAGAATCATCAGTGTAAAGATCAAAATAGAAAGAGTCATTTTGCAATTCAACTTCAGAGCAAGCATCCTCAACAGCAATGTCTACCATGTTAACCCCCAAAAGTGAATAGTCCTCATAAGGATGTTTCATTGCTTCATACATGTTAAAAGAAACTTTATTATCACCCACTTCCATAGTTATGGTGCCCTCTTTCATGCTAATCATGGTATTAGCAGTCCTTAAGAAAGGTCGACCAAGGATGAGTGTAGTATCATTCACACGTTCAGAAGACATGTCAAGCACATAAAAATCAGCAGGAAACACCAATCCCTTAACTTGGACTAAAATGTCTTCAATAATGCCCTTAGGATACCTAATAGTCCTATCAGCTAATTGGAGCACAACAATAGTAGACTTAAGAGTCTTGACTCCTAGAGAGGTGTATACGGACTTAGGCATGACATTAATAGCTGCACCTAGATCTAACAAGGCTCCCCTTATAGTAACCTTTCCTATGGTGCAAGGGATAGTGAAAGATCCAGGGTCTTGACACTTTACAGGAATTTGGGGTTTAAACCACTACCAGAAAAAAGGCTTTTCACGACGGTTAATAGTGGCTTTTTACGGCAGTTTTGAAGGCGAAGTTGATAAAGGCGACATTGAAAGGTAAAGAAAACACGGCGGTTCGAAACCGCCGTGGAAAATTGATTTTCCACGACGGTTTTTTATAAACCGCCGTGGAATACACTTTTAACGGCGGTTATATATATAACCGCCGTTAAAAATATTTTTTTTTAAAAAAATTCTACTTGATTTTCATTTTTACCACCCTGCAGTTTACAGTTCCAAATAAATGTAGGCAGTGCAGATCACGCAGAACAAGATCAATTAGCTAGTTAATATATATCACGTAGAACTAAGTGGTTAATTAAGACCAAGGAACACGTATTGGCTAGGTCCAACAATTCTAAAATAGAAGTAACTACTTCTCTATACAATGGAAATCATGAACATGTACATATAAGAGGGAACCGAGAGAAAACATCTAACAATAAATTTTTTGAGAAATAACTTATCTATTTGAAAGCTAAATTTCAATAGTTTCTACCGATGTTGTTGAGAAAGTGTCCCTCATCAAGTTGATGTCATCCATGAGATATGGCGCAGTATTTTGAAATATCTATTATTCAAAAATAACATAGTAAACTTAGTCAAAAATGTGAAATGAATTGAAGAACGTGCAACGTAACTTATCTTTACCTCGTCTAATTTCTCAGTCGTTCCTGTCTCAATTATGTCATTCATGTAGCGGATGACATAATATCCACACTCAACATGTCCTTGTTGACAACGGTACTAAAAAAATAAGATATAAAATTGAATATTAGACATTATTGATTATAAGCATTAACTTTAATTCATCCAAAAATGTTTAAAAGTTAGTTCAAAACAACATATACCTGTGGAAGAATCCATGTTGGTGCTTGTCTATTTTGTTTAATCGCCACAACATTAAAAGTATGAAAAGCCCTATCAACATTATAAGAGAAAATGATATTAGAGTATGCTTGTATAAACTTCACAAGTAATAAATATATAAATAAAAACTAACATGTCGATGACATCTTTCGTTTCTTCGAATGGACTTCCACAGAGTGAATCGAACTAGTAAACTTTGTTGTCAAAAGGGGCATAAACAATTAGAGTCTAATGATAACTGCAAAAGGCAAACCATGTTAATTATAACCCAACACATACAACTTGTATATCTCAAATATAATAATACACTGACCCTTCCACGTAAGGTGCAAAATATATTAGCTTTCTGGTCTGAGTCATTGTGGTCATAATGTAGATTGACCTTGCTTCCACAGTATTAAATTCTTTCTGCACCCTTTGAGGACACATAAAGCCATATGTTCCTTCAAGTCCTCTGTTTCGATAGATTTGATTAAAGTGCCTGTTGTTCAAGTAAAAAACATTAAGACATGTATGAAGTATAATATGTAATAAGAAAATGATATTGTAACTTACAAAATAGCGAGCTGCATGAAGGCTATATCAAGCTCCTCAAAGTTGAGGAACTGAACGAGATCCCTCTTGTCAATGGTGAAGTCGTATGTTATATCTGAACCCACAACCCCCAACGGCATCTTTAAAGTCACAGGCTTATCCATGTTTGGCACCATGGAATGAAGAACCTCCAAACTGGAATACATAAGCGCAACATCACCAGGAAGAGGCAAGAGTACAGGATCTGATGATGGGCTCGTTGTGGCCTTCTTGGCTGCCGCCTTCTTCACCATTGGCTTTGCAATAAGTCTCTTTGGCCACAAAATGAAATGTCCTTTAGCTTGGGCCAAGAGTCGAACCTCATCAGTAGGATTGGGCACTGGTGTACCCCCTGACCACGAACAATTCTCTCCACTATCACCCTTGCTTGATTGCTCGGAATTTTGTTGCCGTGAATCGTTGTGCCCATGAATGCTCGACTACTGGCAACATGAATAGGTGAATTTTCATAATCCACATAGAGAGAACACGGCATCTCATTGTCTTCGACAGGGTCAGGGCTAGGGTCAGGGTCAGACACTGTCAGTGGCTGTGTCTGATTATTACTGCCCTTTCCGCTTTTTATCACAGGTGAACCCTGAAACATAATATGAAATTAGTTAAGAAATATTAAATAAGTTTAAATGGATCAAATGAATCTTTAGAAGATTTAAAAAGATGTGTAATTATTACCTAGGAAGGTTCAGATACTCGGGGCATCTGGAATCCGCTCGTACCCATCATCATCAGAGTCTGTTGAAACTTGGCATCGAATTCGTCACATATCTTTTGCATCTCTGCCATGTGTTGTTGACTTAGTTCAGCTCGAACTCTCTCTGTTTCTTCCTGTAGTCATTGGTCGAGCTCCTCTTTAGATACCATGTTAGCAGAGGATGATCTAGTGCTTCTTCGTGAAGAAGAGCCAAAAAATTCTTTAATACCAATCCCTTTAGGGGTCCCTCTGACTCTTCCGGGATGGTCAGCCTTTCCAATAGCAGTGGCCAAGATATCCATCCATCCTTGAGGGATGAATGTACCTTGAGATAATTGCTCCTCAAGTATATCCTGTATCATTAAAGCAACAAATTCAATTTAAGATAATTGAAAAAAAAATTAATGAAGCATAATTCTTAAATATTACTTACAATCCTCTCAGCAACAGCAGCAGACTGTGGAGTAATGTATTGACCCTTTTTAATCCTCGCCGCCTTCCATTTTTCTTGGCGAGAAGGACCCTCAATAGGTGGCATATAGCCAGTAGGATCTGAAGCAGCAGCCATCTGTGCATTCTTTAGCCGTTCCTCCATCATACTTCTTTCTAACCCACCATACCCTGCACGAGATATGGTATGTGGGTATACATTCTGCTCATATATTTGTTTGTTCTTCTGACTCAATGCCTATGACAATGAAACCAAATTGACAAAATTAGTTTAGTTAAATAAAATATGACTTGATTAAAAATTAAGTTTGAAGAAACCAAACCTGAAATGCAGGGTCTTCACGTTGCTTCACAAAACTCTCCCATGCCTCTTCACTAATAAATGAATATCGTTCCTTAGGATGCTCACCCTTTCTTTTTCCACGAATATAATGTTTTGTAAGCATGGCCTTAAAATCCCTCCATCGTTTATTAAGTTGCTTCAACAGACGGTCTCTCATTTGCTTAGTGGCAGGAATATCAAATGTCAGCTGCAATACAATAATAGCATAGAGTTATAAAGTAAATAAGCAACTATAATTGAAACAAGTAGAGAAAACAATGCACAATATACCAATAGATCCTCCCAAAGGTTTTTCTTCCAATCTTTGTCCACCTTCTTCCAGCTAGGAATGTCAATGCTAATCTTACTGTGTGCGAGATAACCCACATAACTAGTAAATTGAGCCCCAGCCTTTCCTATAGGCTTCAGATCATCATCAAACTCCACTGTAATCCTCATAGGCTGTGTGCTCTCATCACGTAAAGCTAAATGCCTCATATGGGTTGGCCCTCTACCCTTTCTCCGGCTAGTAAAAGAGCTGTCGTCACCAGAACCCTGTTGACCGGATCCGTCCATTTCCTGTTTAAAGAACAACGAATTAATAAATGTAAGAATAAGAACTATCAAGTTAATATAAAACATTATATTATTAAGTATATTTAGCAAAAAAAATCAAATAATTCATTTGAGGCTTACAACAATTATCCTCCCAAATTCCTTCACAATGATCATCTCTAACAGCATAGTCATCATCTACCAAATCTAATTCAACTGCTTTAGGTCGAGTAGCTGTGAAAGGCGGGGTTTCATCAAGATTAAGCTCTAAGTCACCATCATCTCCACCAACTCCTTGCCTTTTACCTTGAAGCATGATAGACAATTTCTTTTTTGCTAGATCGGGAATGAAGAACACTTGTTTTGCTTGACTTGCCAAAATAAATGGCTCGTTTCCATATCCAAACCTCTCAAGATCGACCGAAACAAATCCAAATTCTTCATCCACTTGCACAGCATTACTATTAACCCACTTACATTTGAAGACGGGAACTTTAAACTTGGTATAACTAACCTCCCATATCTCTTCTATTATTCCATAATAGGGCATTGCCGCCAACATTGGGTTTCTATCTTTAGAACTAGCAAAATGCATGGCTTCCGCTACTACCATCACCCCACTATTCTGCATAGTACTCTTATTGTCTTGGGTTTTTGTGTAAAAAGAATAACCATTTATATCATATCCACCCCAACACAAAACCTCAAAAGAAGGCCCTACAGCTAGCCTCTGTATTGTCTCAGAAGGATTGCCATCTTTTAACACTTCTCGCTTGAACCACTCTGCAAATGACTTATTATGTTCATTAGCTAGTTGCATATCACTCTTTCTTGGATTCAAGTTCCTCAGCATATTCTTGTGAGCATTTAAGTAAGGCAAAACTTCATCCGTGTTGTTTAAAATGTATAGATGTGCCTGCATTACAACTTCTCTTGACATAGACCTCACTATGACACCCCGTGTTCCCTTGCTTCTTCTCCCCTGATCATATCGAGATTGAGGAAGACCAACTGCCTTTACCCTATCAAGATATGCGTTACAAAACTTAACTGCCTCCTCAGCTACATATCTCTCAACAATTGATGCCTCAGGCCGATAAGGATTCTTAGAGTACCCTTTTAGGATTTTCATGTATCTCTCAAAAGGGTACATCCATCTTAAACACACAGGGCCACAAAGTCTTATCTCTCACACAAGATGAGCTATCAAGTGGACCATAATATCAAAAAATGATGGAGGAAAATGCATTTCCAATTAAGAGAGGATCACATAACCTTCATTTTCTAATTCATCCAACTCAGCAGGATCAATGACTTTGCTGCAAATGGCACTAAAAAACATACAAAGTCTTGTAATAGTATTTCTCACATCAGTTTTCATAATGCCTCGAATAGCAAGTGGAAGTAATTGTTGCATCAACACATGACAATCATGAGAATTCATTCCCGTTATCTTCAAATCTTGCATTGAAACAAGTTTGCTTAAATTAGAAGAATAACCTTGTAGCACTTTAATACTATTGACAAAACCACAGAAACTTCTTTTCTCTTCTTTTGATAATGTGTGCGCAGCTGGATGTAAATAAGCCCTCTTACCATCTCTCTCTTGTGGGTGAAGGACATTTCTTATTCCAATTTCGACTAAGTCTCGTCTTGTATTGATTCCATCTTTAGTCTTTCCACTTATATGCAAAAGTGTACCAACAAGGTTGTCACATACATTCTTCTCCACATGCATCACATCTAGACTATGCCTCACATCAAGACTTTGCCAATATGGAAGATCAAAAAACACAGATCTTTTTTTTCCATATATTTCTCTCACCGGCAGTCTTCTTCTTCTTCTTACTGAAGACCGCATTAATTCCCTCCACCCGCTGATAAACTTCTTCTCCAGTTAATGGTCTTAGAGCCATTTCATATTCTTGTGAGCCATTAAATGCCTTTTTCAATCTACGGTAAGGGTGATACCGACTAAGAAACCTTCTGTGACCAAGGTATACTGTCTTCCTGCCATGTTTAAGTTGCATATAGTGGGTGCCTTCTTTGCATATCGGGCATGCTTTATGCCCCTTAATACTGTATCCTGACAAATTTCCATATGCTGGAAGGTCATTTATCGTGGTGAAGATCATGGCACGTAAATTGAAGGTCTCTTGTTTATATGCATTAAACACATCAACACCTTCCTCCCATAATTTCTTCAGATCCTCAATCAAAGGTGCCAAATACACATCGATATCGTTTCCCGGTTGTTTTGGCCCTGAGATCATCAAAGATAGCATGATATACTTTCTTTTCATACATAACCAAGGAGGCAAGTTGTAAATTACGAGGAGCACTGGCCAAGCACTGTGTGTGTTACTAAGATTACCATATGGGTTAATTCCATCCGTATAAAGCCCTAACCGAAGGTTTCTTGGCTCGCCACCAAATTGAGGAAATTTTTGATCTATTGTTTTCCATTGAGGAGAATCTGCCGGGTGACGAAGCTTTCCATCACATATTTTCTCATCGAAATGCCATCTCAAGTTCTTTGCATCTGTGGCATTAGCAAATAGACGCTTAAATCATGGTATTATTGGAAGATACCATAGAACCTTCAAAGGAGAACCTTTGGTCATCTCATTATAATCACCATCATCTTTCTTCATTTTGTATCTTGAAGTCCCACATTTAGGGCACTTATTCAACCCTTCATAATCATTTCTGAATAATATGCAGCCATTAGGACATACATGTATCTTCTCATATTCCAAACCCATCGGACACAATCTTTTTTGCCTCATACATTCGTTTCGGAAGTGAATTCCCTTTGGGAAGAATATCACTCAACAATTCAAGCAATTCCGTAAAACTAGCATCAGTCCAACCATTTTTTGCCTTCAAATTCATCAGTTTCAATACGGTTGTCAATCTTGTGTAATCATCTTTGCACCCCGGGTATAAAGGTGTCTCTGCATCACTACACAAAGTTTCAAAGGTGGAAGAGAACTGTGTATAGGATTCAGACCTTATATCACGAAACATATCCGAAATTCTATCCCCAAAGTCTTCATTCACAACCTTCTCATTTGCAGACAATGTAGTCTTTCTAATTTCTCCATGCCATATCCAATTTGTATACCTCAAATTTATCCCATCACAGATAAGATGCTCTTTTATCTCAGAAATACTCCGTCGACTATTGTTTAAACATTTGACACAAGGACAATAGTACAATCCATCTCTTTTACTAGGGGCATTTCTTTGGGCAAATTCAAGAAACTTTTCAACTCCATCCTCATATTCCTTGCTAATTCTCTTAGCTTTCATCCAACTACGATCCATTGTTCTACAGATTATTTAAACAACACTTTACTATCAATCAAAATTCATAACGAAGAAAAAAAACACAAAATAACAAACAGATTATTTATTACTAAATTCTTATATTTATTACCAAAAAATTACCAAAAATTCGAAATAAATATCAAAAAATTATTAAAAAATTTAAAAACTTCACAACTAGTCAACTCCAAACATTTAAACATGTTTCTAATACAGTATATAAGAAGGAATTAAGGTTTTCTCACATCCAATGCCCACTAATCAACACCAATCACCGGTTCAACCACATAAAAAATGCAAAATGAACAATACAAGCCAATCACAATGTAAAACTAACAAACCCATTTCATATATAACAGATTTTGATGGCCAAAATATTCAATAAATCAAGAAAAATTGAAAAGAATTAAAGAAGAGGATACTC
Organism: Neltuma alba; assembly: GCF_004799145.2. NCBI lineage: Eukaryota > Viridiplantae > Streptophyta > Magnoliopsida > Fabales > Fabaceae > Neltuma > Neltuma alba. Next base: position 20,406 of record NW_021632005.1, on the reverse strand, counting down.
ATAGAGCAGAGAAGATTCAAACGCGAAGTGAGGCGTTCGAACGGCGGCGGACGGCGGTGGACGCACCACAAGCTCAATGCAGGAGTTTCAAAGGTGGGATAGCGTGGGGTATGACCAGTTTTCGGTGGTGGGACGGAGTGGACCACGGCTGAGCAAGAATGAGGCGAAATGAGAGGCGTTCGAACCACGGCGGACGGCGACGGACGGAGGCAAGGCACCACAAGCTCAATGGATGAGTTTAAACGGTGGGATAGTAGCGGGAATGGCCGGTAATGGCAGTTTTTCGGTGGTGGGACAGAGGGGGACCACGGCGCACTGAAGAAATGAGAAAAAAAGTGAAGCAAGTCGAGCGCCGCGGAAGCGAAATGAACACACTTTCCACGGCGATTTTTAAGAAAACCGCCATGGAAAGTGTAGCCCCTCTTCATTTTATTTACAAAAATGCCACCGCCTTTTTTTCCACGTCGTTTTTCTGCTTAACCGCCGTTATTTTGTGAAATTAAAAGTCTTTTTTCTAGTAGTGAACAAAGCAGACAGATGAGAGGTAATTGGACTCTTTCATTAGGTTTAAATCTCCTCTTTTGAGTACATAATTCTTTTAAGACTTTAGCATACTTAGGAATCTTTTTAATCAGGTCAAGCAAGAGTATATTCACTTCTAGTTTCCTAAATGTCTCAAGCAACTCATGATCTTGCCTCTCCTTACCCATTTTAACATTTTTCAAATAAGCATGAGGGAAAGGTAGTTCATTGATGTTTACTGTCACACCCTGATAATTTTATCCTAATTAATGAATGGTTTGAGACTGACTAAGGTCAAGTAGTATAGTAGACTGGTAAAGGATCCAGGCTATGAGGAAAAATCAGGATAGGGACATAACGGTCATTTTTGAAAAGATCAGTCAAGAAAGGGCAGTATTGGAAATAATGTCCGAAATTCCTGAAAATTCCCAAAAAATCATGAAAAATAGAAAGGAGGGTACAGAATAATGTTTCAGGCTTAGAAGGTGAATATAGGATAAAAAATAATTTATCAGGGAATTATTTGTAATTATTGGAATTTTTGGTTAATTCAGGAAAATTAGCCAATTTCCATTATTTAAAATATATGGAGGCCTCAAAAATTCAAGAAAAAACAGGGATAAATTATGTGACATATTATCCTAATTTATAAAATTACTTCCCACCTTTGGATGTACAGAGGTTAGCTTAAAGAATATTTATTACCGAATTATTATCGGTAGAATATTGATTTTTGATGGAATAAAATTTAGAAAATTATAAAGGGAGGTAAAACTTGAGAAAAATCATGGAATATCCTTGGAATGAGAGGAATTTAAGGAGGTGTTGAAATCAAAATTTTGTGACAGTTAATTGGACAGGATTGTTGGAAAATCGGACCGAAAATACACAAATAATCAGTGGATTGCACTGAATATTGGATGAGTCATTTTTCTCCCAATTTTTAAAATAATATTTCGGCCAAAATAAGGGGGAGGACAATGTTGGAATTTTTCAAATTGTTCAAGGGCATAAAGGGAAATAAGAGACAAAACATTAAAATAATATTTTTTTTACCACATGAAAATCACATGGTGAATAGGTGTCCTTCCATGTGTCATGATCTTAAGGCTTGTGCTCTAAGATTTGTCCATGTGTAAAGCGGAAAAAATAGATGGCCGAGATCGCATCTTTTTCTCCAAGGGCATTCTTGGTATTTTGAAACATTCAAGCCTATAAATACCCCCCTCACCCTTCATAATTTCAGCCAAGATGGTTTCCTAGAGAGGGAATGTTTTGCTCTTAAGTTCTAGGAGAGAGAAGGAAAGAAAGAAGAGAGAGAAAGCGAGAAAGAAAGGTTAAACGCCCCGATTAAGAGCTAATTAAGGTATGTTTACCTCCCTAAGTGTTAATTATTTTTAGTTAATTATTTATTTGAGGAAAACTAGGATTAATTACCTTGATTAATTATGGTTTAGTGATAGCTAAGATTAATTACCTTGATTAATCATGTTTATAGTGAAAAACGAAATGGTGCTAGAATTAGTGAAAAAGGGGGATAAAAATGGTCTAAATTTGACCAAACTTTGACCAATTAAGACCCTGGTCGAATGGTTAACTTTTTCCCTGAAATTTGGTATGCAAATAGATCTTATTTTTCCCTTTAAAATGAGTGGTAAAGCATCACAATCGAAGCTCTGTGCAAGAAGTTATGCCTTTCCGAAGTTAGGTAAAAATCCTGAAAATAGAAAAATGACCAAATGAACAGTACTTTTTGAAATTAAAATCAGATGCGTTTCTGATTGCAGTGGAACCTGAGGTCATTTTTCCTTGATAGATGATGTTAAGAGCTTAGAGTGAGACTTGGAACGACCTTGTTTAGATTTTTCTAGAATTAGTTATGATTTTCCAAAATTATGCCAAGTTTAAGGTTACAGTGAATAGTAATGCGGGAAAAGAAATTTTTAAACTCAGATTTTTCAACCCAATAACTTGAACTTGCGCTTTCGAATATCTTAAATTGGCATAATATAAGGATGTAAATGTAAGGTGTTACATTTACCTTCTTACCTTCCTTGCTTGAGGCTCTATGATTGCTTGGCTCAGATTCCACAGCTTTACCCTTGCCATCATGTTCTTTTGGGGCTTCTTTCCGCTTTAGCCTCATCTCCTTGGAGCTTTCAGAATTCTTGACCTTTGAAGACGCTTGTGGTAGCTCATTACACAAGATTTTCTCATCTATAACTTCATCCTCCTCTTCTTTAAAATTCACTTGCTTCCCCACTCCTAAGAGTAATGGCATTTAAGCCCTTAGGATTGATAACAGTGTTGGAGGGAATAGTGCCACTGCTCCTTGCTTGTTGCTCACTCACGTTGTTGGACAACTGAGTTACATAGGAGTTGATGCTCTCAGACTTAGTTTCCTATTATTCCATCCTCTTTTTTAGAACACTAAATCTGGCACCATTTTTGGAGGAACCTTGCTGAATCAGTGAAGCTATGGAGTTTAACTGATTGGCATTAGCAGCCCTTTCTTCCTTCATTAAGGCCATCATATTGTGCAAGAGTTGGTTGGTATCATCCTTAGGTGGGGTGGTTAGGGCTTGAGATTGGTTTTGGAACTAGGTTGAAGATGGACCAGCTCCTCCACTCTTCTGAAATCTGTTTGGAGGTCTACTATTATCATTCCTCTAGCCCAATCGAGGGTTTGCCTTCCATCCCTCGTTATTAGAGTAATGGTCCCACTTTTGATTTGGACGACCTTGATAGATTGCAGATACCTCCTTGTAACGGTCTGGACAAACACTAGAAATATGCATAATCGAGCCACAAGTTTCATAACTGGGCGCTGTAATGTCCATACGAGTGGGTGGGCGATGCACACTCATGTTTTTCAATTCAGCAGTGATTAGAGATAGTTGAGAGGTCACTTTACTTTCTAACGAATCTACTTTTGATTCCAAAGTGTCCATTCTCCTATTGTGCATCGAAGCAGCTCCCAACTCATGCACTCCTCTAGTATCTCTCACACCGTATTGTTGATGATTCAGGGCCATCTTCTTAATCAAATCCCAGGCCTCCTCAGCAGTGAAGTCTATCAAAGATCCTCCTGATGCAGCATCAAACATACCCTTCTCTTGGTTCTTCAACCCTGATTGAACCCAATTATTCTATATTATTTCATATCATTTTAAGGGTTTTTATCATAGGTTTTGGTTCCTTTTAATGATAATTGTGCTTAATTTAGATTAAGAGTCCTTACTTTGAGTTAGTGTCTTTTTTAGGGTAAAATTGTCATAATTAGTTATTAATTGTATTCAATTGATTTCTAGGACAATTGATGCTTCAAATTGTTGCTTTTCATTGTAGGACACTTGAAAATTAGAGCCAAGATTGAAGACCAAAGCATTACACAACATGAGAGTTTCCAAGAAAATGTTGTGTTGTAGCAAAAAGTCTGAAAATGTGCATCAGTGGCTATCTAGAATAGTTCGCCGGGGCAAACTCTCAAAATCTCACTAGAATACCTCTCTGGAATAGTTCACCACGGCGAACCTCTTCATATCAGGAACATCAAATTCGGATCCAAAACGTAAAAATGGACCTTCTACTCATATGATCTGACCCATATGGGCCCCAAAAGCCCTTAGAAACCCTATTTTTGACCTATCACTGGATTCTATCATCTCCAACACCTCTATTCTCCCATCCTCTTGCCTCTCCACCTCTATCTTCTTCCTCATCCATTTCCTTCACCTTTTCTTCATTTCATCTCATTTCCTTCTACTCCCAGCTACCATGGTTGATAGATTCACTTTGGTTGGAGTTTTTCTTGAAGCTATGGAGGGCTAGGGTTTATCAACTCTTGAAGAATGGTGGTGTGGTATGAGTTTCCAGACTTCAAAGGGGAGTTTAGTTTTAGTTTTCAATTTTTAGCTATGATTTATGGCTTTCTAGATCTAGGAGTTGTAAATTGTTAATTAAGAACTTGGGATTGTTACTGTAATCATTGGTTAATGATTAACATTTGTAATTTGGATTGATTGATGTTGAATTTTGTGCTTAAATATATGTAGTTGCATATATGCTTCTTGTAACTCTCATGATTCTCTCCTATCTTGCATGGTTATGTTTTGATACTGAGTTGATTGTGTGTTACATTGAGCCAATTGCATGATCATTCCAAAATTACACATTAGGGAAGCTTAACAAAATTTTCATTAATGAGTTCATTAATGTAAGCTTTGGACTCAATGAGTTATTAAGGTTGTTATTAAGAAAACCTAATGGATTTGTGAAACTCCCAATATTTTAAGTGAACTATGATTGCCATCAAAACCATTTTCAAGAGATTTCCTATCATTCATTTCCATTCCATCATTATTATCTTAAAACACTAAAAATATAGTATCTTAGGTTTGTTTTCATTGCATTTAGTTTAGGCTCCATTCATTTAAATCTTGAAAACCTAAAACCCCATTTCATTGCGTTGCATGGCATTTAGTTTAGCTTAGGTAATTAATAAAGGCTCCCAAAAGTGAAACAACCTGAGTTTGCACTATACTGCATAGCTTGGATTTATTTTTGATTGAGAACCCCAAGGCGAATGACAAAAGGCTCTCGTCAAACCCATCATAGAAATACTGCACCGGTTGTTCATCTGGAATTTGATGATGTGGGCATCTTGAAAGCATGTCCTGAAATCTATTCCAATAATCATAGAGAGATTCGTCATAGTCTTGCTTGGCAAAATGGATCTCCTTCCTCATTGATGAAGTACGAGAAGCTGGAAAGTATTTCTCCAAGAATGCTTTCCTTAAGTTCCCCCAACTGTGATATGTATCAGCTACGTGTCTTGGAAAGCTCATATACCACTCTCTAGCTTTGCCCTCTAATGATAGATGGAAAACCTTCCATAGCACTTGATCTAACGATACTCCCACAAGCTTCATACTCTGGCAGATCATAGAAATGGATTGCAAATGAAGATATGGATCTTCTCCTGTCAAGCCATGAAATTTTGGAAGGGAGTTAATCAATAATCCTTTAATTTCAAAATTAACTTCAAAATTTGGACAAGCAGCAGTAAATGGGTCAAAATTGACATCAGATGTGGTTGCTTCCCTAATTGTTCTTCTTCTAGGGTTCCCATTATTTTCTCCCACTCTCTCTTGTTCTCCATTCCCTCCATTGCCTCTATTCCTCACTTGGTTGGCATTGGGGTTAGGATTAGGGTGATTAGGTGGTAAATCAGCCATTATCTCTTGATCAATAGGCTCACTCTCGCTACTAGATAGGCTAGATTCTACAAAAATGTTCACTTGCTCAACCACTAACTCACTTGTCCTCTCAACTCTTTTCTCTCTTCTTATCTCTCTGAGTTTTCTCTCAATCTCAGCATTAAAGGGTACAAGTTTTGCTTTTCGTGGCATGCAAGAAAAGAGTCACAAGAGAAAGAGCAAAATTGACTTGCAGCACACAAAGTCAACAAAAATTATGCAATGTGATGAATGCAAGTGTATGGGTGAGTATGAGTATGTATGCATAGAAAAAGAAGCAGAAAGTGTAAGTTTGAAAACTTTTCAGGAGAGTTCACCACGACAAAAGGTGACAGAGGCGAACAGATAGTTAAGTGCAGAAAGTTTGCCGCGGCAAAAGCAGGAGTGTGCTGCAGCGAAGGTATCCCGAGAGGAATCCTTCAATTTTTCAGAAAGTTTGCCGCAGCAAAGGGACAGGTTGGCCGCGGCGAACTGTCATAGAGAGCTAATCAGTTTACTAGACGCCACTGATGCAAAGTAAAAATACTGAAAGTGTAGAAAATCAGTATATTTGTTTGTATTTCCAAAAATTTTGATGCTATGCAAGATGAAAACCTATACTATGAACAAATATGCAACTAAACTACCTAAAATGCAACCTAAAAGGATCAAAACTTTAATAGACAACCCAATGACACAAGCTAACCTAGAGAACCAATTTCTTGGCTCCCCGGCAATGGCGCTACTTGAAAATCGCCTTGACTTGTCTTACTTACATCTTGGGGCCAATTTCAAAATTAATCCAAGGATTGTACTATAGGCACAACCTTGGGTCGTTTCACTTATGGAGCCGAAATTATGATCCTAGATTAACTAAATGCCATGGTAATGCAAATTGAGCTGGAAAAGGTTGGGGGTTTTCATTGAGACTTGCAATTAAGATAAAATGCAATAGAGTATAAATGTATGTTTGGATTTTTGGGAGATTAAGATGAAATGGATGGAAATCAAGTGCTGAATCAATTGGTAAAACCTCTTGAAAATGGATTCTTGGCAATCATAGTTCTCTTAAGGTGTGGGAGTTTTATAAATTCATTAGGTTTTCTTGATAACAACCTCAATAACTTATTGAGTCCAATGCTTACATTAATGAACTCATTAATGAAAACATTGTTAAGCTTCCCTAATGTGTAATTAAGAATGATTAATGCAAATGGTTTAATGCAACAAAAAATCAACTCATCATCAAAACATGACCATGCAAGATGAAGAGAATCAAGAAAGCTACAAAGAACATATATGTAACTACATATATTAAAGCATGAAATTCAATATTAAACTTAGTCAAATGCTCATTCATATCATCATTAAAACTTCCTTCAAAAGTACCCATCATCCCTAGTAGTTGAATCATAATGGGCTTGATTTCAAAATTCCTGGCTTGAATGTCTCGTAGCCGGATACTTGAATGAAAAGTCTGCCCTTCTTTATCCAAATAGTCATCCAGATATGCACGTCATTCTCATCTTCTTCCGCCATGTTTTCTTGTGGTTCTATTTCAAGTGGTGGTGGTAGAAGTAGCTGGGGTTGTTGTTGAATCTTCGGTGTGTTTTCAGTTTCTCTCGAACTAGATTCTTCTTCAGTAACTTCGTCTAAAATAACTTCCAGTCTTCCTTGCATGCGTCAAGGGTTACCTGCACGTTCAAATCGAAAACAAAAGTATCAAACTTATCAAGAGAAATGACCTAAATAAATCCTACTACTACTACCTATAACTATCACTGCAAATACTAAAAGAAACTTAAGCGTAACCAATGACACAACAAGGACAATCAACCACAAACACTCTCGCCGTTAGTCCCTGGCAACAGCGCCAAAACTTATTTGCTGATTAGCTAAACCGCAAGCGGACGGGTCGCAAGTAATATAAAAAGTATTGTTCCCTTAGAGACTAAGGCTAGATGAATTGAAAATCATGATTGTGTTCTTGATTAGGTTAAGTGAGACAAATGTTGTAAGAGAGTTTGTGAAATGAAATTAGGAAAGCAATGATTTAAGGCAGTATAAAATCAACTTGACTTTGAAAAATTAAGAGACTAGGGTTATTCTTCACTAAAATACTTCATGAAACTGGATTAATCACTTCTCAAGTAGTGCTTAACAATGAGTTCAGTTAGCCGGGGTTTGCAGAATTGATTAAGCTTTCTCAAGTCAAAACCAAATGTTTGCAATCACAATTAAAACACAGCAATCTCTTGCATTTGTTTGAAAAAGGCTGCACTTTGAAAACCAAAACCCATTTAGTCTATGCTAGGTTAGCAGATACATCTCTGTTCTATCAATAAACTGTCTATTTACTTAGTTAAATTTCCAGACTAGCATGTTTTTACCAAAATTCACATATTAACTTAACTTTCTCAAGTTAAACTAATCAAACATTCAATCCAAATGATGGCCAGACATAAGGAAGCATTAAGCTCAAGGTAAAAACAACTGAACATTATCATTAACACTCAAGAGATAGTAAAACTAAGTCTCAATCCATACAATAGATGAAAATAACCCTAGAAAAAGGGATTTAGCTATATGTATTGAGTAAATAACTACAACTATAAGAGTAGCTAGTAGTCATAGCAGAAACAAGAAGGAAAGAAGAAGGAAACCCAGAAAAATTGAGTTACAAGCTTCGAATCTCTTCTAGCTTCGAGCCTAAAGATTCCAAGTCTCCAAAGCTCCAAACCCTAGCAGAGTAAGCCTCCAAAATCACCCCAAAGTTGAAGTATATTCAAAAAAATATGGTATCCCCCCTATATGCCCTAATTTTTAAGTCACATCATAAAGCACATAGCTGCGAGGGATCAGGCGCCGCGGCTGATTACACAGAATGGCTTTACTTTGAGTGGCTTCGGCGCCGTGACGTATGTGATCATCGGGCAAATTACATCGAACCAAGATTCCTCTGAGACAGCTTGGGGGCCGTAGTGGATTTGGTCAGGCATCGCGGTGCCTCACACAAAAATACACTCCTTCCTCTCTGTTAGAGCCGCCGTGCCGTTTGTTCCCATGAGCCGCGATGGATGGTCTCTTTTCAGCTCTCCACTTTTGGTCTCTATTTGTCACATCCGATAATATGGCATTTAGGAATAGGGATATTCCTAAATAATTAAGGGTCAAAAATGACAAGGAGAAATAGAAGAATTTTGGTGGAAAATAATTATTATAGTTTTCTAAGCCAATTATGGAAAGTTTGACTAATTAAGGAAAATTAGTCAAGAATAATTATGAAAAAATATCTCCAAGCCTCAGAAAATTAAGAAAAAATAAGAACAATGTTCCTTGAGAATTATATGGGATTATAAAATTGGTTTTATGACCAAATTGCCCTTAGAGAAATTACAAAGGAATTTAAGGGTGATTTAAGCTAGTTTAAGGTCATTTATTTGGAAAATTCCAAATAAATAGTTTTAAGAAGGATAAAATCCCAAGAAAATTCTTATAATATCCCAAGAAATTATAAAAGATTATGGAATTAAAAGAAGACTCTCAAGTATCCCAGATTTTTCCCAGTTCCTTTGAAAAGTGGAAAAATCACTAAAGAGAAGGAAATTAGTTTTCCCTTTTATTTAATTATTGGGAAATTAAATTTGAGACAAAGAGGGCATTTCAGAAAGATAAAAATGAGAAGAATAATTTATAGATTTGACAAAAAATAATTATAGAGGCCAGAGCACTGTAATTATCAAAAAGAAGTTAAACCTGAAATACAAGTGCACCAATAAAGTGAAGACTAGAGTCTTGTACTTTACTTGGCCCACAAGTTGCCACTTGTCAAGCCTTTAATGGATGGTAATTAATGTTTTCCAAGTGTCAATCCACCATTGGAGAGGATCTTGACTTTGGAATTTAATTACATTATGATTTAAGTTAATTAAGAGAGAGGATTAAGATTAAGTAGGCATATGACACTTGGCAAATCATTAATGTTGGTTGGTGGGATATTTTGTGCACATTAATGAGCTCTTCCTCCCCTCATATTCAGCTCATATTTCAGCCAAGGTGAGATCAAGAGAGAAAAGAGAGAACTTGAAGGGAAATCAAGAGAAAAGCAAGCTACTTTGATCTTCCAACTAAGATTCAAGCTTGGTAAGTTGTTCTAAGATGATTCCTTGCTTGTTTATTTAAGTTGTATGGTTGAAAATCCTAGTTTCTCTTCTCTTTTGATGCTGGCTAAAAAATATATATTGTAGAGGGGGAAGTTTTGTTGGCAAATCTTGTTAGAACACCTTAGATCATGATGTTTTCAAATATTTTAAGATGTTGTTGGAAGTTTTTCATGGTGGGTTTGTTAGAAGGACCTTTCGGCCACTTTCAAAAATGGACCCTAGGATGTGTTTTTTCAAAATTTTAAGGCTTCCATGATGTTCAAAATGGAAAATAGTGTAGGGTAAACCTGAAAGAACAAGTGTTGGAAGCCATAGCATCAAAGTTGCAATTTTTGGATTTGGAACCCTAATGATTCGGCCAAGTTGAAACTGAAAGAAGGGATTTTATATTGTTAAATCTAAGTAGATATTTGGAATCTACATGAAAAATCATGTAGGAATGAGTCAAGAGGGAATTTTTAGGGTTTAAGGTAACAAACTCTAAAATTAAAGAACAAAGGTGGATGCTTTAAGGGTCAAAGGATGTCCTTGAGGTATGTTATTGATTTTTATGAGGAATGGTTGATGATTCTTGCTGGCCTTTTTATGGATTTCCATGTTAGGGTTTGGCATTTGTGGAAGCAAGAAAGGAGAACAAGAAAATCAAAGAGCATTGGATTAAGGTAGTATGATTTAATTGACTTTAATGTTGAGTGTTGCATTGATTGCTATGCAATTTCATGTGCTATTATGTGGTTGAACTAAATGATGATGATGATGATGATTGTGTAGCTATACTCCTTGCTTTATGTGCCTGGGCTATTGCATATTAGAGTGCTACATGTATGAGGTAAAGTAGTTCCCTATTAATAGCAAAATGTTGAAATGCTTGTAATTGATGCATGTTAATGTTTTGGTTTATTGATCTTGCTACTGGGATTTCTTAAAATCTCATCCCCCAAATACAATCTAACATTTTAAGGCCTAAAACTCCCAAGAGCAAGCTACAGATTGGAGGCTAAATTATGGTGTCACACCATAAACAATTCGTGGACTTTTTGTTATGTAAATATTCGGCTGGACAGTGCTGTGATCTCTAAGCAGGACGTCAGTTAGAGCCACGTTTTATTAAGTTACCGAATGAATTTCTGCACAAAATTTAGTATGCTTAGAGTTGACATTGTGAGCTTCAAATTGATAGGAAGCACGTTAAAAATGGCCTATGACATGATTTTTAATGATTTTTCAAAATTAAGATTTAGAATCTGGAAAAAAGATTTTTGCCAAATGGACAAAGGTGAATTTCACAAAAACCTGACACTTTTTCCAATTAAATTGGTTCATAAGATTATTTTTTCTTGAAAAAGCATTCAATGAGATGTTTATAGAATTTTGAACCACTCCATTTCTATTTTTCTAGATTAAGTTATGAATTTTTGAAGTTGGGGCCATAAAACTGGATTTTTACCTGAGGAACAGTAAAAATCCGAAAATCAGCGTTTTTCATGGATTTTTGAGCCCAAGACCATCCAATGTGGTCTAAAATGGTTTTAATTAAATCGTAAGTGGATCCGATAGTAACGTGTGACACTATTCCTTACTCGCCTCAGGCTTTTTTCCTGCAAAATTTATTTTCAAACCAAATAAAAGAATGCTAAAACAAGTTAAATAAGTAGGAATTTTGAGAGGTTATCAGTAGGTTGTATTGAATCTGAGAGTAGTGTCCATTTCTTTCATAAGGACCTCCAACACTTCAAGTAAATCTCGAGTCTCGGTCTGAAACAATACTGCTTAGGACACTCGATAGCTTAACAGCTTCCTTAACTTTCATCTCCCATTTTCTGTTAGACTTAGTGCATTCTTGCCAAAATGGTTAACATGTCTGGCTTTTGCACTTTCTCACATTACTTCCCAGGGTCACATTTTCTTGGGCTACTCTTGCCTGAAACACTTAACTAAACAGTCCTGATAGGAAACTGAGGTACTGATTCTGATAGGCTCAACCCTGGTACTTTGTTGTCTTAGACCACTTTCCTAACCTATCTTTAGTTGGGTCTTTTCAGCTTACATTCTTGTCTCTCACCTCATCTTAAGGATTTATCTGTCAATATTTAGTATGTCTCTGTATCACATGGGTTCTTCCTGTACCCAGAACTAGCTTGAATGTCTCTTTTTCAGGTCTTACGGCTCCAATTCTTTTAACTTTGGCTTTCTACTGTTAATCAGAAGGAAATTGAATCCAGCCTAATTAATGATAAGGTTTACTGGAAAGAAGTCATGGGTACTCTCTTAGTATCGGTTTACAACCGAAGGAGGTTTCCACATCTTCAACTCTTCCTTGGTTCTTATCTTCCCAAAGTGGTACCATACTCTTAAGATCTCTGGGAGACTTTTGACCATAGGACTAAGTATAGTCACCTCCTCTCAGTTGGTCACCTAACTGATAATTCCCCAAAACTATTCCAAGAACCAATACCATTCTCTTAGACTTCATGTCAATTCCCTAAGCCACCTATTTGTCTTTTTAGGTGCCTAAGTCAATCTGTCTTAGGAGTTCTCTTATTCCTCCAGTCGCTCTTACCGTCTCTTACTATTTTAGAATGTTATAGAGAGAGGACTTATGCAACCTCTCTTTCCTCTACTTTACCTTTCAGTAGGAGCATACTCTAACATGTATAATGCCTAGCAATTCAAATGCAAGGAGTACAAGCTCTTATTGGTCACTATGTCTGTAGCGTGCCAACCAGACATCTCATCCCTAAAAAGGGAGCCTCTCTTTCTGTTCGCAGTTGCTTTTGAAAGTCATAGGGAGAGGACTTTGAGGTTCTTCTTTTTTCTACTTGCTCTAGTACTCTGCTAAGCTCAGATACATCTAAGCCTAGCTTTGTTCTTGGCTAGTCATACTTCTGTTGGGTAAGGTCAACTCTGCCTGCCTTACCTCAGCTGCTTCCCTTTCCTGCTCAGATAGGCTACCTTGCTCCATCTTGAGCAACGTAAATTCTAATCTGGAGGACCAATTCCCATTTTCTCTAGGAAGATTCCTGGCCAAGACCTTATCCCTTGAAAAGGGTGCCTCTCAACCTAAACCCTAAGCAACTGAGTATCTTTTAACATTAAGGGGAATATGCCTACCTCTAAGCTAGTTCCCTACATAGCTATCTGTCTCGTCCTCTTCTTCTTGATCTTTAAGACATTTCACTAGGGCTCTCCATCTTAACTTCACTATCTCAAAGTTCCTATTCATCTATTTGGGGACTTGAGATAGCTACTCTATCATGGTGCCCTAGCCCTAACGAGGCTGTAAGAGTTTATCTAGCCTAGGTTGCCACTGTACTTTCTTAGTGGTGTAAAGATTCAACCTCTAACTATCTTATTTAACCCCTTATCATTACTTTTCTTTTTTAGCGAGAATCTGGTAACTCTAAATAGTGACTATTGCTCTCTTCCTGACTTTACTTATCTTACTCTCTGCGACCTCTAAAAGTTGTTATGTCTCGTTGAGATACCACCTCAACATCTGAGAGTTATTTTGTTTGTTCGTTGTGACCAGAATCCTTGTTTGTAGCGATGGAAGTTACCACCTCCTTTAGTAATCACTCTATATTCATCCATCACCACTAATTCTCTTGGTTTATCATGACGAAACACATTTTTCTCTTAAACTTTGCTAGTCTTATGTAGCTTCATTCATCATACCATTACCTGTCTGGGCATCCGCTATGAAGTTTAACTTAACTTCCGGATTTAACTCCATTTCTCTTGAGGGTAGAATCAGGGTTTTGTCCTTGCCATTATGGGAAGACAATCAATTCAATCCCATCACCACATCAACTTCATTGAAGGCCTACATATCAAGTCTAAGGCAATATAACAGTGCTCATAACTAGCTATACAGTTTAAGCACACATCAGATGTAATTATCCTATCATGTGTTGGTATGGACACATGTATATCATACAGCAACATATTCATAACCAAGCTGAGTCCTTTAAAACAATCATATAAGAGAAGAAAATGATTAGCACCCTAATTAAACATTACAATCACTGGGAAGTTCTTAATAATGATCGTTCCTTGGATCATTTCCGGAGACTTCCGGGCTTCTTCCCTTGTGATGGCAAATACTCATCCTTGGGTGTATGACCTTGCCTTCTCTGTATTCTGCGGGCATTATCTCGAGAAGTGTCTAGGCTTACTATAATTGTAGCAGACATTCTGTTTGGCCATACATGGTCTATCACTGTGACTCTTGCCGCAGGTTTGGCATTCCTCGCCATTTGAGGACTTACCTCCCTTCTTACTCTTTTGATTGTCCTATGGCCTCTTCCTCTTCCTATTCGTATTAGAAGAGGTGCCACCCTGATCTCCCTTCTCTAACTTAGGAGTAGGCTCAATCTTCAATTGATGGTTCAAGCTGTTTTCCATAATTTGGCAGGCCTCAACTGCCATGTTGAAGTGCTCAAACTACCTGGGAGCAATTATCTCCCTTAAGGACTATTTTAGTCCTCTGACTATCTTTTTGGTCATCCGCCTCTCACCATCTTGGTAACACAGATAACTAAAGTAGTGAGAAAGACGTCTAAACTTAGCTAAGTACTCATCAAATGACTTGTTATCCTTTTGCTTCAGGGTTAGGAATTCTGCTTCCTTTTCATCCCTGGCTAGCTTCAAAAAATATTTCTCATGGAATTGCTCTAGGAACACTTGCCATGTTGCTTTTGTATTCTAAGCATCTAGAAGAATCTCGATATTCTTCCACTAATGATTGACGTCCTTTTCTAGCTGGTAAATAGCCATTTGAGCTTTCTGCTTAGTCGAACAGTCCATAACTTTGAAAATCTTTCCCAAGCAATTAATCCAGTCCTTTGCTACTTGGATATCGATCACTCCATCGAAGGATAGTGGATTGTGCTTGCAAAAGTGAGTCATCCACTGCTGGATGCTGTCAGTGTCTATTGCTGGCATTGCCAATCTAGGCAAATGTTTTGTTGCTTGTGCTGCTAAGCTTTCTTCCTCTAGCTACCTCCTGTTAAGGTTAGCCACTACCGCTGCTACTGCTGCTTCTATTACGATGTCTTTTTCTTGTTCCTGACTAGCTTGTGCTGCCCTAATCCCTTCAATAGCCTTTTATTGCGGTTTTAAGTGTTATAAAATTAATCATATTAGATCGGGAGGGACCTTTATGTTGTGTCCTGAGGGTCTTTCCGGTAAAGTGTTCATCGATTCTAACCAATACGCTAACTAAACGGATAGCATAATAGAGAAACAAGAAATAAACAACATGCTTGGATTTCATTTAACAACATATGCATTCATAATACATCATTCAAGCATCAGTCATCAGTCATAGCAATATAGTTTAACATACATAGACATCAAACATGCCAGACTAACCTACTTAGGTTAGCTGTATCAAAACGAGTCCTACCTCAGTTTTACGAGGATTTGACTATCTAAAAATAGTGAATCTTAACAAAGTTTTCAAGGTGCTGGATGTAATCCTCAACACCTAAATCCATTATCTGATTCAGGCGATAGAACTCATATACCTAGAAGGGTAAATATGGAAGCATGTCCATCATCATAAAGATCCAGTCCTTGGTGTCTAGCTAAGGGTTACCCAGTCCTTGAGTCTGATATAACACCTTTACTCCTTGAAGGTATTTTAGGTAAATGTTCAAGTCTTGCTGATCATCATCTTTCTAATTTGTCGACCCAAGAATTCTAATTTCTCTCTCAGCTGATCTTGACTACGGATCTTAGGCTCAGTTAGAATAGGGATAGGTACTGTGGGTGTCAGGGGTATCCCTAGCTTGGTACTAGGTCTGGGGATGTCGCTTGGGTACACATTTGGGGTAACAATATAACTGTGAGACTGAATGTCAAAACTAGGGTCCTCTAGTTCCTGGTACAAATCAGTTGTGGGATCCACTGGGTTTGTCACACCTTACTATCGGATCCAATTAGGGTTTAATCAAAAACATTTTAGATCACATTGGATGGTCTTGGGCTCAAAAATTCATGAAAAACGCTAATTTTTGGATTTTTACTGTTCATCAAGTAAAATCCAGTTTTCTTGCCCAACTTCAAAAATTCATAACTTATTCCAAAAAAATCCAAATGGGGTGGTTTAAAATTCTATTTAAAGCTCTTTAAGTCCTCTTTCAAGTAAAATTAACTCTTATGATCCAATTCCTTATGAAAAAGCGTCATGTGTTTGTGAAATTCACCTCTGTCCATTTGGCTAAAATCCTTTTTTCAGATCTTGAAGCTTAACTTTGAAAAATCATTAAAAATTGTATACTTGGAAATTTTTTATGTTCTGCCTATCAATTTGAGGCTCAAGACGTCAAATCTAACCATACTAAATTTTGTGCAGAAATTCGTTTGGTAACTAAATAAAACGTGGCTCAAACCTAACATCCTACTTAGGGGTTACAGCATCAACCATTGATAATTATACATAACCAAATGTCCACGAATTTTTATGGTGTAACACCATAATTTAGCCTCCAATCTGTAGCTTGCTCTTAAGAGTTTCAAGCCCTAAAATGTTACAT
Source organism: Neltuma alba (assembly GCF_004799145.2). Taxonomy (NCBI): domain Eukaryota; kingdom Viridiplantae; phylum Streptophyta; class Magnoliopsida; order Fabales; family Fabaceae; genus Neltuma; species Neltuma alba. The sequence goes on along the minus strand of NW_021632005.1, from coordinate 3,945 downwards.
TATATTTGGGGGATGAGATTTTTGAAAATCCCAGTAGCAAGATCAATCAACCAAAACATTAACATGCATCAATTACAAGCATTTCAACCTTTTGCTATTAATAGGGAACTACTTTACCTCATACATGTAGCACTCTAACATGCAATAGACAAGGCACATAAAGCAAGGAGTATAGCTACACAATCATCATCATCATCATTATTTAGTTCACCCACATAATAGCACATGAAATTGCATAGCAATCAATGCAAACACTTAACATTAAGGTTAATTAAATCTTACTACCTTAATCCAATGCTCTTTTGATTTTCTTGTTCTTCTTTCTTGCTTCCACAAATACCAAACCCTAACATGGAAATCCATAAAAATGGCAGCAAGAATCATCAACCATTCCTCATAAAATCAATAACATAACTCAAGTAACTCCTAAACCCCCTTAAAGCTTCTATCTTTGTTCTTGAATTTTTAAGTTGGTTTCCATAAACCCTAAATATTCCCTCTTGACCTTTTCCTGCATGGTTTTTCATGTAGATTCAAAATATCTACTTGGATTTAACAAAATAAATTTCTTTCCTTCAGTTTTGAACTGGCCGAACGCTTAGGGTTGATTATCCAAAAATTGTAACTTTGATTCTATGGCTTCCAACACTTGTTCTTTAGGTTCACCCTACACCATTTTTCATTTTAAACACAATGGAAGCCTCAAAACTTTGAAAAACTCATCCTAGGATTCAGATCTTGGTTTGGCCGAAATGGGTCTCAAGCTTCATAACAAAGAAAACACTTCAAAATCAACCTATAACCCCTTGTAACCACTAGGATCTATCATACTTTGAAGTGTTCTAGCAAGATTGAACCATAAAATTTCCTCCCCTACCCCATAAGCATTTCGGCTAGCTCCAAATGAAGAGGGAAAACCAGAAATTTCACCATACAAATTAATAAAACAAAGCAAGGATCATCTTAGAACAACTTACCAAGCTTGGATCTTAGTTGGAAGATCAAAGATGCTTGCTTTTGGCTTGATCCCTTCACAAATCACTCTTGCTCTCTCTCTTTTCCTCTAGGCCGAAGTGAGATTAGATTATGGGGGGAGGAAATACTCAATTAGTGCTCTCAAAATATCTCATCTACCACATTTAATAAAAGTCCAAGTGTCAATTGCCTAAGCCTCCTTGAAACCTCTCTCTTAATTAACTTAATTCATAATGTAATTACATTCCAAAGTCAAGATCCTCTCCAATGATAGCTTAACACTTGGAAAGCTTTAATTACCATCCATTAAAGGCTTGACAAGAGGCGACTTGTGGGCCAAGCAAAGTGTAAGACTCCGATTAACACTTTATCGGTGCACTTTTACTCCGGGTTTAACTTCTTTTCTATAATTACAGTGCTCTGGCCTCTGTAATTATTTTTGTCAGATCTATACATTATTCTCCTCATTTTTATCTTCCCAATTTGCCCTCTTTGTCTCAAATTTAATTTTTCAACAATTAAATAAAAAGGAAAACTATTTTCCTTCTCTTTAGTGATTTTTCCTCTTTCCAAAGAAATTAGAAAAAATCTTAGATACTTGAGGGTCTTCTTTTAATTTCATAATCTCTTATAATTTCTTGGGATATCATAGGAAATTTTTTTGGGATTTTATTCTCCTTAAAAATATTTATTTGGAATTTTCCAAATAAAGAACCTTAAACTAGCTTAAATCGCCCTTAAATTCCTTTGTAATTTCTCCAAGGGCAACTTGGTCATAAAACCAATTTTATAATCCCATATAATTTTCAAGGAATATTGTCCTTATTTTTCCTTAATTTTCTGAGACTTGGAAATATTTTTCCATAATTATTCTTGACCAATTTTTCCTTAATTAGTCAAACTTTTCATAATTGGTTTGGAAAATTATAATAATTATTTTCCACTATAATTCTTCTATTTCTCCTTGTCATTTTTGACCCTTAATTATTTAGGAATATTTCTATTCCCTAAATGCCATATTACTGGATGTGACAGGGTTACTGGGTATAGGAAGGTGCATTAAATCCTGAACAGTAACCCCTAAAAGGTTAGACCCATGCTCCAGATAATTATTGGACTCTTTTGTTGAATATCCTAGGCTAGCAGTCCCTATAGTCCATCCCACCGGATCCTCTTTAGTGTGATCGATCATGTTAACATCCAATCATTGACTGACTTCTCAGATCTAGCGGCCTAATCCATTGTGTTTTTTATCTTAATTCCTACATAGGTTTGTTAGTTTCTCCTTAACTAACCCCGATATCTAATGCATAAACTCAAGCAGAGCATTCTATCCTATGTCAGAACCTCCGCTCTGATACCAAAAATGTCACACCTTACTATCAAATCCATTTAGGGTTTAATCGAAACCATTTTAGACCACATTGGATGGTCTTGAGCTCAAAAATCCATGAAAAACGCTAATTTTCGGATTTTTACTATTCATTGGGTAAAAATCCAATTTTCTGGCCCAATTCAAAAATTCATAACTTAATCTAGAAAATAAAAATGGAGTGGTTCAAAATTATATAAAAAGCTCTTAGAATGCTCTTTCAAGAAAAATAATCTTATGAACCAAATCCATTTGAAAAAGTGTCAAGTTTTTTGTGAAAGTCACCTCTGTCTATTTGGCAAAAAATCCTTTTTCCAGATTCTGAACCTTAACTTTGAAAAATCATTAAAAATTGTGTAGTTGGCCATTTTTAATATGTTTGCCTATCAATTTGAAGCTCATGACATCAACTTTAAGAATATCAAATTTCGTGCAGAAATTCATTCATTAACTTAATAAAACATGGCTCTAATTGGTGTCCTGCTTAGGGATTACAGCTTCAAACATACATATTTATACATAACAAAATATAAATATTTCCTCATGGTTCATCACCATATTTATCCTTGGATTTGTAGCCTCCCTTTTGATGATTCAGTCCCTAAAATTTTAGTTATATATGAGGGATGAGATTTCAATGAAATCCCAGTAGCAAGATCAATCAACCAAAACATCAACATATATCAATTACAAGCTTTCCAACCTTTTGCTATTAATAGGGAACTACTTTACCTCATACATGTAGCACTCTAACAAGCAATAGCCAAGGCACATAAAGCAAGGAGTATAGCTACACAATCATCATCATCATCATTGTCACACCTTACTTATCGGATCCACTTAGGGTTTAATCAAAACCATTTTAGACCACATTGGATGGTCTTGGGGTCAAAATCCATAAAAAATGCTAATTTTCAGATTTTTACTGTTCATCGGGTAAAAATCCAGTTTTCTCTGGCCCAACCTCAAAAATTCATAAGTTAATCTAGAAAAATCGAAATGGAGTGGTTCAAAATTCTATAAAAAGCTCTTTGAATAGTTTTTCAAAAAAAGATAATCTTATGAACCAATTCCATTTGAAAAAGCGTCAGGTTTTTGTGAAATTCACCTTTGTCCATTTAGCAAAAATCCTTTATCCAGATTCTGAACCTTAACTTTGAAAAATCATTAAAAATCGTGTAGTTGTCCATTTTTGACGTGCTACCATCAATTTGAAGCTCACGATGTCAACTCTAAGCATACTAAGTTTTGTATAGAAATTCGTTCGGTAACTAAATAAAACATGGCTCTAAAATAACATCCTGCTTAGGGATTACAGCACCAACCATTGATATTTATACATAACCAAATGTTCACGAATTTTTATGGTGTATCACCATAATTTAGCCTCTAATTTATAGCTTGCTCTTGGGAGTTTCAGGCCCTAAAATATTAGATTATATTTGGGGGATGAGATTTTAAAACATCCCAGTAGCAAGATCAATCAACCAAAACATTAACATACATCAATTACAAGCATTTCAATCTTTTGCTATTAATAGGGAACTACTTTACCTCATACATGTAGCACTCTAACATGCATAGCCAAGGCACATAAA
>NW_021632004.1:0-79246 GCF_004799145.2 Neltuma alba | reverse complement strand
TTTCTAAAATTAGTGAATTAGAGGTTTTGGAACCTCAATGGAGGCCCTAGAAGTGAAATTGGTGTGAAAATGAATTATTATGAAAATTTTCCAAACACAGAGGTTTTTTTGGGAACACAATGGAAAATTGAAGGAAAATAATTATTTTAAATAGCTAGAGGCCTCAATAATTTTGAAAACAATATGGATTAATTATTTAAATATTTATGGAATTTATAAAATTGGTTTTTAGGCCCTAGAAGTATAGGAAATCATTTTTGGGAATTTATTTCTGCAGTTTTATCGATAAAGGCCTAATTAGGAAAATTCAAAATAAATAGTAAGAGGTGGAGAAAAATCTTGAAAATTTCTAGATCATATCCTTATTTGAAAAGAGGATTTTTCATGGGGGAGAAATACAATTTTGGAGGCCTATAAAATTATGAAAAGTTACAAGTAAATAGTAATCAATAAACTGCATTTTTGTTTAGAATTAATGACTATGAGTGGGTCCCACTTTTTCTTTCTTTTTAGGGTAGAATTGGGCTTCATTTTGGGCCAAGAAAAGCCTAAAATTTTGTACAATTAATAACCCAAAAATTAAATAGATTTAAGCCCAATTTCAGTCAAAAGATCAATAGGAATGTTCTGGAAACTGGACACTTGTCATGATCTGAAAATTGGAGGGCTTGATGGTAGTCACATGGCCATTTTTCTAGCCAAATTTTGTCCACAAGTGAGGGTAGGAAGTCAGATTTTTCTTGTCTATAAATACTCCCTCCATTTAAACATTTTTGGGCAAAATAAAGAACCATAAGGGGAGGTGCTGCCAAACTGAATTCTTGACCTTGGAAGAGAGCTTATAACTATGCAAAAGTGTCTAGCTTTGATCAAGGATTGATTGAGGTAAGTTTGAGCTTTGCTTTGCCTAGGTTTAAAGCTTGTTTTAGTTGGAAATTCAAGTTGTCTTCCAAGGGTAAAATGCTGTTCAATTTCAGTTGACATGAGGAATGATTAGAAAAGGATAGAAACCTTAAACGTGTGAAGTAGAATGAGATGTTTAACTGATGTTTGTATTAATTTTTGGAAGAAAATCAAAGTAGGGTTCAATATGCCCTATTCGGTTAAGGCTGTTTGAGAAGAAAGGAGTTTGATTTTTTATAAATCTGAATTGATATTTGGATACTACACTAAAAAATTATGTTGGAATAAGCCAAGAGATTATTGGAATTAAAGGAGGAACAATTATGTCAAAAATCAAGGAAAAATGGGTTTAATTAGCTAAATGTCAAGCATTAGTGTCTATGCTTGAATTATTGATAAATTGAAATGTGTTTATGTATGAATTGATAGGTTTTGTGGAGAAAATCAGGAGAACATTGACCCCTTGAAGAGGCTAAATTATATTAAGTGAACAAGGTAGCATTGAATCTAATTTGATTGTTTTTCTTGCTTACTTAATGTGTATGTGTTGTTTGCTTTGTTTTGCTATGAAATGAAATGATTGATTACACTATAGTATGGAATATTCTTTGATGTTTGACATGCTTTGGCCAAATGCTTATTGATTCCTTAATGGAATAATTGCTATTCATGGAATTGAAAACGATTTTATGCATGGCGGCATGTCACATTTTGTAAAGCATGATTGCCATGATAATTGTGATTCATTGCTACTAAGATTTCTATGAAATCTTACTCCCCTCAATGTATAAACAGTAATAGCAATCACGGGTGGTGTTAACAAGGGCAAGGAGAAAGGAAAGGGATTCATTTGGAAGAGGGGAAGTTTATTGTTATTGAAATAATGTTTTCTAATCATGTACATTGTTATATATTGTTGTAAACTATGTTGGAATATGATATCATTGATAAAGGATTCATGTGTGAGCATATTTTATATGATTGGAAAGGATATGTGAAAGGAAAAGAAAAGGAAAGAGTAAGAATTGCAAGTAGGGGGATAAAGGTTGACTTTTTTAGAGTAAAGTTTGACCAATGTGATTTTGAGCAATTAGATGAATCTGGATCTAAATTTTGGTATGGTTATAGATCTCATTCTTAGCTTTGAAAAAAGTATTAATTCATTAAATTTGGAGTTTTTTATAGAAATATATGCCCTCCCAAAGTTGGGCATAAATTCTGAAAAATTAAAAAAATGACCAAATGAATAGTACCACTTTGAACGAAATCTGGGATTCATGCATGAGATCTAGATACCAACAAGTATTTTTTCTCTAAAGAGCATGTCAAGAGCTTTCCATAGAAGTTAGAACTACTTTGTTTTGATTTTTTTTTTGCATTTAGTTATGAATTTTCAAAACTGGTGAAATTTTTTGTGAACAGTAAATAGTGAACAGTGCTCGGAAGCACTCTGTGACCCCAGGTCGTGACTTGGGAAGTTGAGGTCATGACCTAGAAGCAAAGTTGGCCTCTGTGACCTTAAGTCATGATCCAAAAGTACTAAGTCACGACTTGGACTGAAATTTTGAAAAGTTTCAAATCTTTGAGCATTTTCTCATACTTAAGGCTCATATAATGATCCTAAATGGTTCTAATTATCATATAATGGGATAATAAAGGAGGTGTGATATTGTTTGTGATAGATTTTGAATTATGCGAGATTTAGAGGACTATTGAATTATGATATGAGCTATGAAAACTATGTTGTTATTGAAACTGTCTTGTGGGACCTTCTTATATAAAATATATACGTATATGACTATGATGATCTCGCGTTTATAGATTATTGGGAATAGAAATTCAAATTGATTTTGGCATGTTGATGATTTATTATGAATATAATCTTTTGAATATTGATATAAGAGGGGTGGTAGATGTTGATGATGGGAATGATACCATAGAGGATATAGGGATGAATCATTTACATTTGAGGATATAGGTGTCACACCTTACTTTTATACCTTATTTTATCTCATTTGGAACCATTCAGAATAATTTATTATGGCTTAAAGTTGGAAAAACTTAAACTTTAAATTTCTTGAAATTCGGGTTACTATTGATTGTAACCTTAATAAAGGCCAAACTTTGGAAAATAGTAATTAATTCTATAAAAATCAAAATGAGATGGTTCTAAGTTCTATGAAAAGCTCTTGACATGCTATTTGAAAGAAAAATATTCATTGCATCCATAATTCAACAATTTGTCTCAGATTTTGTTCAAAGTAGTACTGTTCATTTGGTAAATTTTTAATTTTTCAAGATTTATGCCCAACTTTGGAAGGGCATAACTTTCTGTACAAAACTCCAAATTTGATGAATTACCACTTGTTTTAAAGCTAAAAATGAGATCTATAAGCCACCAAAATGTCACTGGTCAAACTTTACCCCTAGAAAGTCAACTTTTATCCCTTTAAGTTACCCTATTTGATTTTTCTTTCCTTTTCAATTCAAATCATCAATCTGCTCATACTTTTAATACTAAAGCATGACCTTTGAGCAAATGTTCACATACATATTGTCCTTAACCATTAACACAAATATTCAAAATAATTTACACTAATCCACAATAATTACAAACATTGTTCAAAGAGGCATATTCCACAATAATCCACAATAATCCCAAAATGACCTCCTTCCCTTTGTCTTTGCTTGATCTAACTCATAGACGGTGAATTTTGAACATAAAGAATGAGATTTCATAGAAATCTCAGTAGCAAAGAACCATAATCATCATGCAATTCATGCTATGTAAAAATGTGACATGCCTACATAAAATCAACATTGTTATGCTACATTTCATGTGCACACCATTTACCATGGAAAGAGAGCAATTAATCAAGCCATTCCTGATACATATTGCCAAGGCACATTTAACATATAATTCCATACATAATCATATGGTTTGCTCAATCACATCATAGCAACATAAATCACATAACATATACACATTTAAATAAGCCAGAAAGCAATTAAATTATGAGTTCAATGCTACCTCTTGGTTGACAATTCAATTCAACCTCTTTAGGAAAATTGTGTTCCTCTTTGATCTCTTACAATATGCCTATCATTCTAAGCACAAACATATTCCAAATTACTAATGATTTAAGTATAAATACTAATGCTTGACATTAAGTTCAATTAAAACCCCTTTTTCTTGATTTTTGACATAATTATCTCTTCTTTGTTTGAATCAATCTCTTGGGCCATTCCTATATAATTTCTCATATATAATTCAAATATCAAATCAGATTTTACAAAATCATATTCCTTTCCTACCATTTCAGCTTGGCCGAATAGGGTAGTATAGCTTTTAAAATACTATTTTTGATTCCAATGATTTTAAACACTTTTCCTTGGTATTCCACTACACAAAAGCACCTTTTAAACTTTATTGAAATCATCAAATCATATTGAAACAAACTCTTGCCCCAGTAACACAAGGTGGCCGAATAGTATGCCTAATTATCCTAACTTGGTTTTTTTTCCCAAAATCAATTTAAATACCATTTAAACATGATAATTCCAACTCATTTTCAGGGCTTCCATCCTTCCCTCAGTCATGCTCTTCTTGACTAAAAATGGACAAGACCATAACACTTAAATTTTTAAACAAAACAAGCTTTAAACTTAACCAAAATCAAGCTCAAACTTACCTAAATTAATCCTTGATCAAAGCTTGGTGTTTCTCCCTTCGAATGCACTATCTAAAGCTCACTTCTAAGCTCAAGAATTAGTGTGGCAGCACCTCTCCTTCTTTGTTAATTTTTGGCCAATTTAGTGTAATTAGGGGGTATTTATAGAGCACAAAATCTGACTCCTCCCCCTTATGAATGGTGAGATTTTTGGCCACCTAAGAGGCCAAGTGGCTACCATAAAATGCCTCATAATTTCTGATCATGTCATGTGTATAGATTCAAGAATATTTCATTGAATTTTAGGTAAAAATTGGGCTTGAATCCATTTAAATGTTGGGTGATGTTTTGCACAAAATTTTTGGGCTTTCTTGGCCCAAAATGAGGCTTAATTCTGATATGAAATGATCTAAGAAGATGGCTGATGATGCCTCTGTCGTTAAAGCACTCAATTAAACTAGGTTCTAATTAATTTGTAGTTTAAGATCGACCTAGGTTATTACTTCTAAAGAGCAAGTTATGGGTTTCTTTAGGTAAAAATTTAGGTGATAAAAAAATGCAATAAATTGGACCTAAACTAAAATGCAAATTAAATTCTAATTCTAAATGCAAGATGCAAATGTCCTAAAATGTATATGAAAATTAAATTAAACTTAAATGAATGCAATGCAATTTTTGGGGGGATTTTTTTGGAAAAATTTAAAATAATAAATAAGAAAAATTGACTAAAGAGCAAAGAAAATTAACAAGTGAAAATTGAGAAGCTCTCTTCGGTAAGGTAGAGGGAACAACTTAGGATTCGTATGGATTTAACCTTCATAACCTTAATAAGTTAATTAGACCAAAGGGAAGTGATAAGGGAGTGAAATTAATAAGTCTAATTGCCTACTTGAAACTAAGGGAACCCTCAATTTCAAAAACCCTTAAACCATTAGAGAACTCACAATGATATAAGGTTGGTTAATTAAACTTATTAAAACCAATGATAAATAATTCAATTAATTCTGGAAATTATGTTTAGGATTATCCAATTAAACAATTAGATAATTACCAACTTAATCAAACAATCAAGAGGCAAAAGAACCTAATTTTACATTTCAAACCACATTGACAATTAAATTCATAATGAAAGCTCAATTATAAATTCAATTAACAATGCAAAGGTTCATAAATATAAATTCCAGCAAGTGTCTCAACACAAATAAAATCCAAATATCAATCCAATTCAAGAATAAAAGTGACAATCTAGAACTAAATTGTCTCACAAAAAATGCAACTTAAAATTGTTTAAAACTAAATAATATCAAATCCTTGAATTAAAAAGATAAATGAAATATCACTCTCTCGTAGTCTTCAAGTGCTAGCCCAAGGCTCAAGCCTCCTTCATACTCCTCCCCAGTTGTCTCCCTAGCAAGCTTAAGCTGCCATCAAATTGCCTCCTCCTTTAGATGCCACGGCCATGAATTGATGGAAGGTGATGATGATGTGAAGATAGGAGTTGTGCGTGTAGTGAGAAATTGATTAAATGTGATGATGGAATATGGTGAGAATAGTTGTTGGGTGACTATGGAACGAATGAAGGTATGGTGCAATCCGTGAATGGAGCAAATATTGATATTAGGCGTGAATTAACTATCTGGAATGAGGGGAATATTTTAATGGGAGAAAAAGGGAATTTTTCTAGATTCAAAACTCAAGCCCATTAGTAATTAATTAACCTACTAGATATTAGCCATTGGATTGTGTTTAAATTCTAAGAAATAATCTTGTATCATTGGATTTCTTATATACTTTTCCTTGACCTACAAGAATTTAAGTGCATCAATTAATGTAGATTATATCCAAATATAATATGATCTATATCAAAATTAAATATTAGATATGCATAAAAATTAGGCAAGAAATTGTAAAACTTTCCAAAAATTAATCTTTCTAAAAATATGAGAATGTTTCCAAAGAAATAGGAAATATTAATTCCATGTCAAAAATAGGAAATCATAAACTATTTATATTTTCAACCCAAAATCTCAATTTTTATGAAAAATCCAAAAATCAATCAATTAATCCAATAATGCATAAAAATATATTTAAGTCCAAAAATATCATTTAATTCTTGAATTAATATGGGATAAAATGTATAAAAATTGGGCTTTATCAATGGCCCAAATATAAAATATCAATTCCAAGCAAAAATGAAGTTTATCGGTTACTATTCACTTGTAACTTTGCATAATTATTCTAGGCCTTTAAAATCACATTTTTATCCATGAAAAATGCTATTTTAATGTAATAATGCATTCTAAAAAATTTTATAATTTTTCTCCACCTCTAATTATTTATTTTGAATTTCCTCTGAATAGGGCTTAATTGGTAAGACTTTTAGAAATAAATTTTTTAAAATTAATTTCTATACTTCCAAGGCATGAAATCAATTTTACAAGTTTAATAATATATTCAGATAATTATTCCACATATGTTTTAGAATTATTGAGATCTCTACACATTTAAAATAATTATTTTTACTCAATTTTCACTATTTTTTTTGAAAAATCTCTGTTTTCAGAAAATTCTGTAAATAGCTATTTTCATATCATTTTTACCTTTAGGGCCTCCAATGAGGTTCCAAAACCTTTGATTTACCTTTCTAACATTTTCTAGAAATGTTTAAAATTTTTCTCAAATTTTCTCATTTTGTCCTTTCTAAACCGATAATTCTAAAAATATCGGCCCGGACTCTTTTTGGATCTTGTACCATGTCTGGCTTCCTCAATTAGTCTTCTTTCCTTATTGGCCCTTAATCTAATTTTTCATCCCTCTTATCAATGTTAAATTTTGTGGGATATGATATAAGGTGGTAGTGTAATATCCCAAGTTTTGAACCTAGAAGTAGGGGTGTTCAATTTGTCCCGTCTCGGTCTTGGTGAGTTCGAGATGGGACGGGACAAGTACGGGATGAGACAGGAATAGTGACCGGGACGTGACGGGATGTGGGACGGGGTAGGCCCGTCTCGTCCCATCTCGTCCTGGGTTTTTTTTTTTATAAATTATTCATTAATAATTATTATTAGATTATTCAATTTACTTATTAATAATAATAATTATTTTATAGTGATTTTTAGCTCTTAAGCAGTAGTATTATCTCAACAATATCTCCTTTCTTAATAAAATAATTCATAAAACCATTATATAGTGTTTCTTTTACCGTATTTTTTTTACAGTATTATTTTTACACCTTTTTTATACTATATAATTAAGCTTTCTACGTAATGTGTTTTATAATATTTTTATCTTTAGAAGCCCAATAAAAAAATAAGCATTATAACATAAAAAAATTTATATAAAAAATTATAGTATTTTTTTAAGGGGCGGAACAGGACGTCCTGTCCTGTCCCGATTTCGTCCCGGTCCTGATGGGATTGGAACAGAACCAAGACTAAAACCTTGTCTCATCTCATGAGCACCCCTACCTAGAAGTACTAGGAATCATTTGAGATGGACAGGCTACTAGACCTCAGTCAGTAAGAGTCCCAGAAATGTGAAAGGAAAGTAACAGGAATTTTCAGGGACTTAACTACAAATTGAGAAAGTTTTGGAGACTAAAATGTAAATAAAGTTAGAGACTTCGGAGAAGTCTTAAGGCCCAGGAATGAGAAATGAGGATAAATGAGAGCTAAAAACATTGCTAGAGACCTTAAATGAATGATTCTTGAGGTTAAGTCCTAGCAGGGACTAAATCGCAAAGTCGGAAGGTTTGGGGCCAAAAAGGGTAATACTGGACAGTAAGTCTAGAAATTCCGGAAAAATTTTAGAAAATTCCCTTAAAATGGAAAATGAGATTCTGAGGCTTATTTGAGGTAAAAATGACAAAAATGCCCTTAGGTTGACTTTAAATAAATTTTAAAGATCATATAAAGCTAGATTTAATTGTTTAAGCCATGAAGAGGTCTCAAAAAAGTAAGTAAAAATAGGGATTTATAAGTTAAAAGGCTACAAAAAATTATAAAATTAGCCTCATCCCCAAAAGGTTAGTAAAATGGCTTTAAGAATATTTAAAAGCAAGTTATGCTGTTTCAAGGCATTTTACGGGAAATTCAAAAAGAAATACCTATGGGCTGAGTTATGGTCTGAGAAAATTCGCAAATTTTCTCTAGAATTTAAGGAATTTTATGGTATGAATGGATGAATTTTTGGAGTTCTGGATTGAATAAAATGCTCTAGTCAAATAATTTTGTCCCCCCTAAATAGGAGACAAAGAGACAAGATCGCATTTATTACAGCGTTGAGTCAGCGTGTTGAGTCGCCAAGTGCATTTATAACACAATCATGACACCTCTGAGTCAGCGTGTTGAGTCATCAAAAGATATTTATGGATAGTAGAAAAATCAGAACGCAGTATGAGTATGTTTTAGACTGTCTTCTATTTACCTGATACAGTAAAATCTCTACTGCGTGACTCAGTGAGGCTAAATAGCTTGTCACTAAAGCTAACTATTTTCTTCTATGCTCATATAAGATGATGCCATTTGTGGGCCAATTTATTAGTTAGAAATTCTAAGAAAGCAAGTGGAAAAAAGAAAAGGGACTGGTAACAGGCGAATAAGACTAGTGGTTTGGAAGCTTGTTAGAGAAGCTTTCTAATTCTCTTTTCTTCTCCTTTTTCATGCCATATGTGTGGCTTTTTATTGGTTAGGAAATGGCAAGAAGACATCTAGCAAGTTATAAGAGACATGTGCGAAATCATGAGCTTGATGCCTTAATCATGAAACACATGGCAAGGCATGATGTAAGAAGTGTGATGTCATGAGGAGCAAGTAATCTAGAAGTTAGACACTTGGCTTGATCAAGATAGAAGATGAGGGATAAGGGACATATGGTAAGATCATAAGGAAAGATTAAATCAATGGCCAAGATTTAATTTTGCTTATTATAAATACCCCTCCCTCCCATTCTATGCAATGTTTTGGCCAAGAGAGAAAGAAAGGGAGGAGAGGTTGAATAGAGAAGAGAAGAAGGAGAAGAGAAAGAGCTCCAAGTCCTATGCAAGATCAAGCTCCAAAACAAGGTATGATTATAGTTTTTGATGTGGTTTTCACTACCCTTGTTGTTATTGAGTTTGGTTATGGGTTTTGATGATTTTTGGAAGCTTGAAACCCTAAGTTATGTTGCTGTACAAAATTGTTAAGTGTAAGGGAAGGTGAAATTGATGTTAGAATAATTTTTAAAGGCTTGAAAGGAATGAGAATCAAGTGGTTTTATATTGAAATTGGTTGAATTTCATGATTGTGTAACTTAAGGGGACTATTCAGCCAAGGCTGGTTCGTAGTGTTAGGACTTGATTTTGATAATTTTGATGCTTTTAGTGGGTTTAGAATGAAAAATTGTGTAGGGTTATGTTGAGAAAATAAGTTTAGAAGCATTGAAGTTAAAGATGAAAATTTTGGATCCTAAGACCTTGTGATTCAGCCAACTCAAGAAATAAGGTGATAAATCCAAACTCATATTTGGATTTCTCATGAAAAATTGAGTAGGAAATGACTAAGGGAATGATTTTAAAGGCTATGAAAAAGAAAGTAAAATTTAAGGTTGAAGAGGAACAAGTTTAAGAGTTAAGATGGTTAATGGTTTTTCATAGTCTTAATGGATTGACTATTATTATGTATTGTGAATTTAGGGCCATGAGACACCAAAAAAGAAGAATGGAAAGATTGTTCAAGCAATCTTGATGGTTGGAATAAAAAGGAGCAAGGAAGAAAAGCTTAAAGATATAAGGTAGTGAACTTACCTTTCTTGTGCACTTGATGTGCATGCTTGTATGTTGATATGCATTATGTTATTTGATGATGATATGAGATGTAAATGCAAGTATGATGCTATGTTTCTTTTATGTTCTCCATGGCCATCCATGTTAATATGAAACATTGAGCATGAGAACATGTTATAAATAAGCATGAGTTAGGTCAAGTAAGCATGCCAAACACTTGCATCCATCTTGCATGTATTGATGGTAACGTTTGCTATTGAGATTCTCCTAAATCTCACTCTCTCTTAGGCAACCCTAATAGGTGATAATGATCAAGCAAAGGATGCATTAAGTGGAGGCAAGAAAAAGAGGAAAAGAATTGAGGAGATGCATTATATTGCATTATGTAAATTGTATGCCAACGTATGTTATGAACATGCCACTAATGTTATGTGATGTTAAATAATCATAATGGCATATATAATTTACTATGATGATATATGAGAATGGTTTATGGATTGATGGAATAGAATTATGCATGGAAAGAATTAATGATGAATTATTAATGTAAGTAAGGGGGATAAATTATCCCCTAAATAGGCCACGAAATGGTGGTGGAGTGAAAAAAAAGCAAATGATTGATTCTGCCTATAAAATTTGTAAAGTAAACATACTAAGCTTTAAAACAAGTAGTAGATCACTAAAAATGGATGTGTGTGCTAAGAGCTATGCTAGATCAAAGTTAGGATAGAAAAACTAGAAAGTACAGTTTTTACCAAATGAACAGTAAAGTTCACGTAATAAACTGTACTAATTGGCAAGGGATAAGTCTAGAAATATATTTTTTTCTAATAGAAAATTGAAAGACCTTCAAATAAAATTTTGAACCACCTCAATATGATTTTTCTGTAATTAGTTATGATTTTTCAAAGTTGGACCAAAAATATGAAATTTTCCAGTGAATAGTAACCTCGAGTAACCAATTGCAAATTTTCAATCAACGAGCTTGTTTCGTGATCTGCTTGAACCATAATGCTTCCAAATATGTGCTAAAAGGGGTTTAAGGAAGGATGTTTCAGGTAGGGCCATTAGGTGTACACTGGTTAGTCCCCGCTTGTGGACTAGAGGGGGAATCCTTGGTCCAGTCTTGTGCTTTATGGATTTTGGCCGGTCTATATCACTTGATCAGTGAGCTTGTTTAATTATCAATCACATAGATAAAACTTTAGTCCATGGGTTCAAGTAAAAGATGGAAGGAAGGTAGATATAAGAGAGGTGAGAGGATTATTTATTGTACTTTGTTATATGCTCTGACAATATGAAATTTGTTTGAATACTATGAATTTGTAATCATCTCACCTGATACCTTACAAGCACTTACTTGCATACTTGATTGGTAGGATTGTTGGTTATTGAGGCTTTTGCCTCACCTTGTTAATTTAACACGTTTCTAGGTGATAGTTTCTATTCAGGTCGGTCAGGGAAGGCTCCAGAAGTTTAAGGTAGTACTAGAAAATTGTAAAGCTTTCACTCTTTTGATTGTGTTGAATAGATGTATATTGCCATAATAGGGCACATTCCACAACTTCTGATTTGTTTTGAGACTAGTTATTTTGACAGTGTACTTTTGGTTAATTGTTACTGGATTGCATGCTGGTAGAAGGCTAGAGGCCTCTAGATATTTGTCTGTGATTTTTGATATGAGTTATGGATCCACAATGATTTTTGATACTAGATGACTTTTGGTATTAGAAAGTTATGAAAGATATTATTCAGTAATGTTGTGTTATTATAGGCTCATGGTTGAAAATGACATCTGGGTCTTATAATGCCCAAAGCCCTATTTATTAGGAATCTTGATTTGCATGTAGTTAATTTAGAAAAGCTCTTTTAACCATGATAAACATATTTATGAATTGGTTTAACTATTTCTATCATGGTTAATTTTTATGTGATTTAGGTTGCTTATATAACCATGGTAGCATTTTTTAACATTTTAAAAAGTTCCTTTTCTACCATAGTTAACTTTTCAATATTGATAAATTCAAAAAATCAGAAGTTTTGTTGGTACAAATTTGGTATTAGATTCTAGGATTCTTTGATCTGTGATACATTGTATATAGTGGCAATATACAATATTCGCACATATCCTTTCCTATCTTGTCTTGTTTATTGTGTCTAACTACTCAATTCCTATGGTAGGTTGCATCCTCAGGTGGGGAGGAGATGGGTATGGATGTGATCATGACAGGCTGACCTCAGAGGGAGCTGACCTCCAAATCCACCTATCCAACCATAACAAAACAATAAGGCTTTCTTACAATGAATGACTGACCTAGTGATGACAGCAACGGATAAGAGTTTGAAAAAGTTTGAGGAAGAGGTTCTGAAGAGACGAGAAGGCAGGAAGCAAATTAATAGGGGCCCAAAAGAGAATGGAATGGAGGATCCAAGTATGGGTAATTTAGAGAAGCCTATCAACCTTACTAGAGGATCAAGGGAGGAGAGTTCAACACTATGAGAGCAACAGCTCTATATTAATGAATCTATGAGTTAGGTCATGAAAGACGTGAGCCGACATAAACCACCTACATTCAATGGAAGCATATATCCCTTAAAAGCTAAATCTTGGATTGATAAGCTTTAGACCATTTTTAAGATTGTTCCTTGTACCACCTATGAGTAGGCATGGGTAGCCATTTTCTTATTAGAAGATCATGCCAAGAGATGATGGAAAAGTGCCAGTGGTCATGACGATATGGGCTTTACTTTTAAAGAGTTGGAGGAAAATTTTTTAGATCACTACTTTCCTATGGCCTTACAATAAGGAAAATAGGCTGAGTTCTTTGCCTTTTGCCAGGACAATAAGCATGAGGATGATTATATTGTTCAGTTTATTGATTTGTCCAAATATGTCACCTATTTGAAACGTGAGGATAACCCTAAATAGATGGCCTTGCAATCAATAGAAAGGGCCAAACAAGAGTTGAGGCAACAGCTAGCCTTACTTCCTATCACGAGTTTTGAGGATACGTGCGACAAGCTAAGAATGGCTGCATAAAGGACTAGGGATACTAAGGAGGCCAAGTGCCATGACAGTCAGGGCAAGTTTTCTAATTTTATAAACCCAACTGGTAGAGATGGAAAGAAGTCTGGTTATGGTTCTGGAAGTTCAAGCAAGAACAAAAGGTAGAACTAGAGGCGTCTAGATTAGAGGGGCCCATAGTAGAGGTTTCAGGCCTCGAAGACCCATGTTGGAGGGAGTCAAAACTCCCAGAAAGAGTCATCCTTATCTATACCCAGTGTTAGTGGGCCTTGATTGAGATATGGGAGGAGTCATTCAGGGATATGTACAGAGTGCTTTCAATGCCAAAAGTTGGGACACAGCTCGCTTTTGCCCATAGGGCTAGCAAACACCTCAGAGCGGCCACTCTACAATTTTGGGTCAGGTTTATGCCATGACAGAAGAGGAGGCTGGTGCATTGAAATCACCTTGACTTAAGGGTCTTGACTCCTAGAGAGGTGTATATAGACTTAGGCATGACATTAATGGCTGCACCTAGATCTAACAGGGCTCCCCCTATAGTAACCTTTCCTATAGTGCAAGGGATAGTGAAAGATCCAGGGTCTTGACACTTTACAGGAATTTGGGGTTTAAACAATACAGACACATTAGAGGGTAATTGGACTCTTTCATTAGGTTTAAATCTCCTCTTGTGAGTACATAATTCTTTTAAGACCTTAGCATACTTAGGAATCTTTTTAATCAGGTCAAGCAAGGGTATGTTCACTTCTACTTTCCTAAATGTCTCAAGCAACTCATGATCTTGCCTCTCCTTAACCATTTTAACATTTTTCAAATAAGCATGAGGGAAAGGTAGTTCATTGATGTTTACCTCCTTACCTTCCTTGCTTGAGGCTCCATGATTGCTTGGCTCAGATTCCTCAACTTTACCCTTGCCATCATGTTCTTTGGGGGCTTCTTTCCGCTTTAGCCTCATCTCCTTGGAGCTTTTAGAATTCTTGACCTTTGAAGATGCTTGTGGCAGCTCATCATACAAGATTTCCTCATCTATAACTTCATCCTCATCTTCTCTAAAATTCACTTGCTTCCCACTCCTAAGAGTAATGGCATTCAAGCCCTTAGGATTGATAACAGTGTTGGAGGGAATAGCGCCACTGCTCCTTGCTTGTTGCTCACTCATGTTGTTGGACAACTAAGTTACATAGGAGTTGATGTTCTCAGACTTAGTTTCCCATTGTTCTATCCTCTTTTCTAGAGCACTAAATCTGGCATCATTCCTGGAGGAATCTTGCTGAATCAGTGAAACTATGGAGTTGAACTGATTGGCATTAGCAGCCCTTTCTTCCTTCATTAAGGCCATCATATTGTGCAAGAGTTGGTTGGTATCATCTTTAGGTGGTGTGGTTAGAGCTTAAGATTGGTTTTGGAACAGGCTTGAGGATGAACCAGCTCCTCCACTCTTCTGAAATCTATTTGGAGGTCTACTCTCTTCATTCCTTTAGCCCAATCGAGGGTTTGCCTTCCATCCCTCGTTATAAGTATTGGAGTAAGGGTCCCACTTTTGATTTGGACGGCCTTGGTAGATTGCAGATACCTCCTCATAACGGCCTGGACATATGCTAGAAATATGCATAACCGAGCCACAAGTCTCACAACTAGGGGCAGTAATATCCATAGGGGGTGTTGGTCTATGCACATTCATATTCTTCAATTCTGCAGTGATTATAGACGGTTGAGAGGTTATCGTGCTTTCCAACGAATCCACCTTTGATTCCAAAGTGTCCATTCTTCTATTGTGAACTGAAGCAGCTCCCAACTCGTGTACTCCTCTAGTATCTCTCACACCGTATTGTTGATGATTCAAGGCCATCTTCTTAATCAAATC
Organism: Neltuma alba; assembly: GCF_004799145.2. Taxonomy (NCBI): domain Eukaryota; kingdom Viridiplantae; phylum Streptophyta; class Magnoliopsida; order Fabales; family Fabaceae; genus Neltuma; species Neltuma alba. Next base: position 64,022 of record NW_021632004.1, on the reverse strand, counting down.
CTAGGCCTCCTCAGTAGTGGAGTCTATCAAAGATCCTCCTGATGCAGCATCCAGCGTACCCTTCTCTTGGTTCTTCAACCCATTATAGAAATACTGCACCGGTTGTTCATCCGGAATTTGATGATGTGGGCATCTTGAAAGCATGTCCTGAAATCTATTCCAATAATCATAGAGAGATTCATCATAGTCTTGCTTGGCAGAATAGATCTCCTTCCTCATGATGAAGTACGAGAAGCCGGAAAGTATTTCTCCAGAATGCTTTCCTTAAGTTCCCCCAACTGTGATATGCATCAGCTATGTGTCTTGGAAGGCTCATGTACCACTCTCTAGCTTTGCCCTCCAATGATAGATGGAAAACCTTCCATAGCACTTGATCTAACGATGCTTCTACAGGCTTCATACTCTGGTAGATCATAGAAAGGGATTGCAAATGAAGATATGGATCTTCTCCTGTCAAGCCATGAAATTTTGGAAGGGAGTGATGAGAGCCTTTTGTCATTCGCCTTGGTGTTCTCAATCAAAAATAAATCCAAACTATGCAGTATAGTGCAAACTCAAGTCGTTTTACTTTTGGGAGCCTTTATTAATTACCTAAGCTAGACTAAATGCCATGCAATGCAATGAAATGGCGTTTTGGGTTTTTAAGATTTAAATGAATGGTGCCTAAACTAAATGCAATGAAAACAAACCTAAGATACTATATTTTTGGTGTTTTAAGATAATAATGATGGAATGGAAATGAATGATAGGAAATCTCTTGAAAATGGTTTTGATGGCAATCATAGTTCACTTAAGATATTGGGAGTTTTACAAATCTATTAGGTTTTCTTAATAACAACCTCAATAACTCATTGAGTCCAATGTTTAAATCAATGAACTTCATTAATGAAAATATTGTTAAGCTTCCCTAATGTGTAATTTGAAAATGATCATGCAATTGGCTCAATGTAACCCACAATCAACTCAGTATCAAAACATGAACATGCAAGATAGGAGAGAATCATGACAGTTACAAAGAAGCATATATGTGACCACATATATTTAAGCACAAAATTCAACATCAACCAATCCAAACTACAAATGTAAATCATTAACCAATGATTACAGAATCAACCAAAGTGTCTCACTAAGAATTTACAAATCCTAGACCGAGGAAATCATAAATACATAGATAGAAACTGAAACTCCCCTTTGAAGCTTGGAAACTCATGCTACTCCACCGTCTTCAAGAGTTGATAAACCCTAGCCCTCCATAGCTTCAAGAAAAGCTCCAACTGAAGTGAATCCTTCGGCCATGGCAGCTTGGAGTAGAAGGAAATGAGATGTAGTGAAGGAAAGATGAAGGAAATGGATGGGGAAGAAGAGGGAGGTGGAGAGGCAAGAAGATGAGAGAATAGAGGTGTTAGAGATGATATAATGGAGTGATTGGTCAAAAATAGGGTTTCTAAGGGTTTTAGGGGTCCATCTGGGTCGGATCATATGAGTAAAGGGTCTATTTTTGCGTTCTGGATCCGAATCTGACGTTACTGATACGAGAGAGTTTGCCGCGGTGAACTATTCTAGAAGGGAATTTTGGTGAGATTTTGAGAGTTTGCCGCGGCGAACTCAAAAGTTTGCCCCAACGAACTATTCCAGAATAGTCACTGATGCACATTTTTAGACTTTTTGCCACATCACAGCATTTTCTTGGAAACTCTCATGTTGTGTAATGCTTTGGTCTTCAATCTTGGCTCTAATTCTCAAGTGTCCTACAATAAAAAGCAACAATTTGACGCATTAATTGTCCTAGAAATCAATTGAATACAATTAATAACCAATTATGACAATTTTACCCTAAAAAAGATACTAACTCAAAGTAAGGACTCTTAATCTAAATTAAGCATAATTATCATCAAAAGGAGCTAAAATCTATGATAAATACCCTTAAAATGATATGAAGTAACATAGAACAATTGGGTTCAATCAGGGAGTTAATCAATAATCCTTTAATTTCAAAATTAACTTCAAAATTTGGTAACAGCAGTAAATGGGTCAAAATTGACATCAGATATGGTTGCTTCCCTAATTGCTTTTCTTCTAGGGTTCCCATTATTTTCTCCCACTCTCTCTTATTATCCATTCCCTCCATTGCCTCCATTCCTCAATTGGTTGGCATTGGGGTTAGGATTAGGGTGGTTGTGTGGTAAATCAGCCATTATCTCTTGATCAGTAGGCTCACTCTCACTACTAGATAGGCTAGATTCCACAGAAATGTTCTCTTGTTCAACCACTAACTCACTTGTCCCCTCAACTCTTTTCTCTCTTCTTATCTCTCTAAGTCTTCTCCCAATCTCAGGGTTAAAGGGTACAAGTTTTGCTTTTCGTGGCATGCAAGAAGAGAGTCACAAGAGAGATCACAAAATTGACTTGCAGCACACAAAGTCAACTAAAATTATGCAATGTGATGAATGCAAGTGTATGGGTGAGTGTGAGTATGTATGCACAGAAAAAGAAGCAAAAAGTGTAAGTTTCAAAACTCTTCAAGAGAGTTCACCGAGGTGAAAGGTGATAGAGGCGAACAGACAGCTGTGCAGCAGAGGTTCGCCGCGGCAGAAACAGGGGTGTGCCGCGGTGAAAGTGTACAGAGGGAATCTGTGAGCTGAATTCAGAGAGTTTTCCGCGGTGAAAGAAGAAGTGTGCCATGGCGAAGTTGTCCAAAGACGAAACCTTCAAATGTTTAGCAGGTTTACCGCGGCAAAGGGTTAGGTTGGCTTCTGCGAACTATCACAGAGAGCAACAAAAGTTACTGGACGCCACTGATGCAAGGTGAAAATACTGAAAGTGTAGAAAATCAATATATTTGTTTGTATTTCCAAAAATTTTGATGCTATACAAGATGAAAACCTATACTATGAACAAATATGCAACTAAACTACCTAAAATGCAACCTAAAAGGATTAAAACTTCAATTGACAACCAAATGACACAAGCTAACCTAGAGAACCAATTTCTTGGCTCCCCGGCAACGGCGCCACTTGAAATCGCCTTGACTTGTCTTACTTACACCTTGGGGCCAATTTCAAAATTAATCCAAGGATTGTACTATAGGCACAACCTCAGGTCGTTTCACTTGAGCCAAAATTATGATCCTAGATTAACTAAATGCCATGGTAATGCAAATTGAGCTAGAAAAGGTTGGGGGTTTTCATTGAGACTTGCAATTAAGATAAAATGCAATAGAATGTAAATATATTTTTGGATTTTTGGGAGATTAAGATGAAATGGATGGAAATCAAGTACTGAATCAATTGATAAAACCTCTTGAAAATGGATTCTTGGCAATCATAGTTCTCTTAAGATTTGGCAGTTTTATAAATTCATTAGGTTTGCTTGATAACAACGTCAATAACTCATTGAGTCCAATGCTTACATTAATGAACTCATTAATGAAAACATTATTAAGCTTCCCTAAAGTGTAATTAAGAATGATTAATGCAAATGGTTCAATGCAACAGAAAATCAACTCATCATCAAAACATGACCATGCAAGATTAAGAGAATCAAGAGAGCTACAAGGAACATATATGTGACCATATATATTGAAGCATGAAATTCAACATTAACCAATCCAACTACAAATGTAAATCATCAACTAATGATTATAGATCAATCAAAGTCTTTCACTAATGATTTACAAACCCTAGACCTAAGAATTCATAAATACATAGCTAGAACTAAGATGAAACTGAAACTCCCCTTTTGAAGCTCTTAGAACTCATGCCAATCATCGATCATCAAGAGCTGGAGGAAGCCTAGCCAATCATAGTGTGCAGAAACATCTCCACCGAAATTGACTCAGTGTTGCCCATGGATGAAGGTGACAGTGGAAGGTGAGGGATTAGGTTTCTGGTGGGAGAGATGAGAGAAGATGAAGAGAAAACATTGATGGTGGCTAGATGTCTGTTTGTGACCTCATTCATACTGAAAATAGGGTTTCTAACCTGAATATGACGTGTCTGGGTCGATTTATGGAAGTGGGCAGGTCAACTTTTCCCAAAATGGTCGGGTCTGGATATGCTGATATGAGGAGTTCACTGCGGCGAAGGGTAGCAGAGGCTCCTTTTTTGCTTTGTGTGCCTTGAGCCTTCAACCTTGGCTCCAATCTCAGGTGTCCTACACTGAAAAGCAACAATTTAAGGCATCAATTGTCCTAGAAATTAATTGAATACAATTAATAACTGATTATGACGATTTTACCCTAAAAACGACACTAACTCAATACATGGACTCTTAATCTAAAATAAGCTCAATTATAGCCAAAAGAGCCAGAAAATGCAACAAAACCATGGATGATGTAATCAAAAGATAAGAATAATTTAAGCTCAATCATGCGTCTTGTCACATCCCGCAAAATTTAGCCCTGATAATGGGTATGAAAAATTAAGTTAAGGCCAATAGGAAAAGTAGACTAGTTGATGAAGCCAAGCATAACATAAAATCTAGATAGGGTTCAGATTGATATTTTTGAAATTATCGGTCTTGGAAGGGCAAAATGAAAAAATTTGAGAAAAATTTCAAAAAATTTCCAAAAAATAGAAAAAGGATAAATTAGAGGTTTTATAACCCTATTTGAGACTCTAGAAGTGGAAATAGCATGAAAATAACTTATTACAAAATTTCCTTAAAATAGAGGTTTTTCAGGAAAAACAGTGAAAAATTAGCTAGAAATAATTATTTTAAATATATGGAGGCCTCAATAAATTTAGGAAAAATATTTGAGTTTATAAAATTATTTCTAGGCCTTGGAAGTGCAAGAATTAATTTTAGAATATTTATTATCAAAATCTTATCAGTAAAGCCCAATTTCAGAGAAAATTCCAAATAAATTGTTAAAGGTTGAGATAAATTCTAAACTTTTTCGGGGGGCTTTCCTATATTAAAAGGGAGTTTTTGATGGAGAGAAATAAATTTTTGGAGGCCCAAAACTACTTTTGAAAATAGTAACTGAAATAGTGAGTTTTGGTTAGAAATTGATATTTGTGATTGGGCCACACTTCCTTTTCTTTTCTAATCAGTTTTGGGCTTCATATTGGGCCAAGAAAGCCCAGAAATTTCATGCAGCCATGGTCCATCATGTTAAGAGAGATTAAGCCCAAATTAAGCTAAAAATTCATAAGAAAAATCAAGAAGGGATATTTGGCTTGATCTAAAATTTGAAGGTTATGAAGAGGGACACATATCCCTTTATATGGCAAAAGATGGCACCATTTTGGAGGGCTTGGGATTGGATCTTGAGCTCTATAAATACTCCTTAAAACAGAGAAATTAGGCCAAAAATAGGAAAAAGAGGGGATATCTAGTTGAAAACTTACCCTTAAACAGCACCTAAAACCTTTCAAATCAAGAAAAAATCATCAAGCTTCAAGCAAGGATCCATTAAGGTATGTCTAAGCTTGATTTTGGGTAGATTTAAGGGTTGTTTTGGTTGAAATTTCATGACAAATCACAAGCTTGTATGCTGCCCATTTTCGGTCACATTGAAGAAGCATTAGGGAAGGATAGAAACCATGAATATGACTTTGAAATAGCATGTTTAATTGATATTTGGATTGAATTTTGGAAGAAAACCAAAGTTAAGGTTTTATATACCCTATTCAGCCAACTCAAGTTCTTGAGGTTAGAGATTGTTTCAATGTGATTTGATAATTTTAATGAGTTTAAAAGGTGTTTTTATCTAGGAAAACACCAAGAAAAAGTGTTTAAAATCATTGGAATCAAAAATAGAAATTTTGGAATCCTAACCCTACTTATTCAGCCAAATTAGTTTGAAGGGAAGGAGTGTGATTTTGTTAAAACTGATTTGATATTTGGATTTTAGATGAAAAATTGTGCAGGAATGGCCTAAGAGATTGATTAAAACAAAGAGGAAATAATTATGTCAAAAATCGAGGAAAAAAGGGGTTTAATTGAGTTTATTGTTGAACAATGGTGTTTATGCTTGGATTATTAGTAATTTGGAATGTGTTGTTAGATTGATAGGCATTGTGCAAGAAATCCAAGAGGAGTACAAATTTCCTAAAGAGGCTGAATTGAATAATTAAACAAGAGGTAGCATTGAACTTAGAATTTGAATGCTTTCTTGCTTGTTTAAATGTGTGTTATTTGATTTATGTTGCCATGATATGATTGAGCAAATTATGCGATTATGTATGGAATTCTATGTTGAATATGCCTTGACAATATGTTATGAGGTATGGCAGAATGGCTTGATTGATTGCTCTCTTTCCATAGCAAATGATATGCACATAAAATGTTGCATGATGATGTTAATTTCATGATCACATGTCATATATTTACATAGCATGATTAGCATGATAATTGTGATTCATTGCTACTGCGATTTCTATGAAATCTCATTCCTTTATGTTCAAATATTGACCAAGTAGGGGTTGGACCAAGCAAAGACAAAGGGAAGGAGATCATTTTGGGAGATAATTGATTGCTATGCCTCTTAGAACAATGCTTGTAATTATTATGAATTGTTATGAATTATTGTGAATTATGTGGGATTAATGTATTAATGAGTAAGGTTGATATGCATGTGATTATATCATCAAGAAATCATGTTTTGGAATCAGTTATCTGATTGGAATGGTCATATGAAATGAAAGGCGAAGAATAACCAAGAATTACATAAAAAAGGGATAAAAATTGACTTTTTAAGGGTAAATTTTGACCATACAAAATCTATGCAAATGGATGAGAATTTGGCTAAAATTTGGCAGGTTTATAGATCACATTTTTAGCTTAAACAAGCGTTATTTCATTAAATTTGGAGTTTTGTACAAAAAGTTATTTCCTTCCAAAGTAGGGCATAAATTCTAAAAAATTGAAAAATGACCATATGAACAGTACTACTTTTCGTGAATTGGGATTAATTGGTGAGTTTTGGATACCAATGAGTATTTTTTTCCTCTGAATATCATATTAAGAGCTTTAAGTAGAGTTTAGAACCACTTCATTTTGATTTTTTTAGAATTAGATATGATTTTTCAAAATTTGGCCTTTGTTAGGGTTAAAATGAATAGTAACCTGAATTTAAGAAATTTTAAAGTTCAAATTTTTCCAACTTAAGGCCATGAGAAATGTTTCCAAATGGTTCCAATTAAGATGAAATATGGTTATATAGTAAGGTGTGACACGTCTCCTAGCATGATTAGAAGTACAGTTTCACTCCAAAGGCATATTATTCCTGTTTTATTTGATTCTGGAGCTACATATTCTTTCTTATCTATTGGGTGTGCTAAGAAGTTTAATTTTCATTTGATTGACTTGCCTTATGATTTGAGAGTTTCTACCCTTGCTGGGGCTACAGTCATAACTGCTTAACCATGCTTAAATATTGCCTTTCAATTTGAGAATCATGATTTTATGAATGATTTGATTTGCTTGCCACTTAAAGGCATTGATGTGATTATTGGCATAGATTTGGTTGTCAGCTAATGATGCCATCCTTGATTGTAAAAAGAAATTTGTGACTTTTCTTTATATGCTATGTCTAGTAAGGTTGTTATGAGTCCTGTGCTATTGTCAGCTACTCAAGTGAACAAGTGTATTCGAGGAGGTTGCTGGACATAGGCAGTATTCTTTTCTGCTAATATAGATAAGGAGATCAAGATTGATTAGATTAAAGTGGTAAAAGAATTTTTAGAGGTGTTTCCAGAGAAGGTGCTCGAGTTACCCCTAGAGAGAGGTTGAATTCTCTATTAATCTAGTGCCTGGCACAGCTCCCATTTCAAAAGCACCCTACCGAATGTCTCCTTTAGAGTTGGCTAAGTTAAAGAAGTAGATAAAAGGACTACTTGATAAAGGATTCATTAGACCAAGTGTTTCACCATAGGGTTCATTAGTATTGTTTGTGAGGAAGAAGGATAGTGGCCTATGATTGTGTATTGACTACCACTAGTTAAATAAAGTAACGATTAAGAATAACTACCCTTTGCCACTGATAGATAACCTCTTGGATTAGCTTGTTGAATCATCTGTCTTCTCTAAGATTGACTTAAGATGAGGGTACCATTAACTAAGGGTCAGAGCATAAGACATTCCAAAGACTACTTTCTGCATAAGATATGGTCACTATGAGTACTTAGTCATGCCTTTTAACTTAACAAATGCCCACACCATCTTCATAGATTATATTAATCGAATCTTTTGTCCTTACCTGGATTAGTTCATTTTGGTTTTCATTGACAACATCTCATCTACTCTAAGAGCGAGGAGTATCATTGAGTGCATCTTCGTATTGCATTGCAAATACTAAAACACCATCAATTGTATGCCAAGTTGTCTAAGTATGAGTTTTGGCTTAAAGAAGTAAAATTTCTTGGTCATGTGGTATCTGCAGAAGGGGTGGCCATTGATCTTAGTAAAGTAGATGCAGTATTGAAATGGTAATCACCAAAATCTATGACAGAGGAGAGGAGTTTTATTTGTTTAGCTAGTTACTACAGAAGATTTATCAAAGGATTCTCTTAAATCGCTATGCTATTAACTAAGTTGACTAAGAAAGATCAACCATTCATTTAGAGTAATAAGTGTAAGGCAGCTTTCCAAGAATTGAAGGTGAGATTAACTATTTCCCCAATGCTTACTATTCCAGAACTCGATCGTCCCTACAAGTTGTATATAGATGCTTTAATTAAGGGTTTAGTTTGTGTTCTGATGCACAAGAAGGCAAAGTGGTAGCTCATGCATTAAGGCAATTGAGGTTCCATGAGGAAAATTACCCCACCCATGACTTGGAATTAGGTGCAGTTGTATTTCCATTAAATATATGGAGGCATTACTTATATGGGTCTCAGTTTGAGGTTTCTAGTGACCGTAAGGGTTTGAAGTACTTAGTAGACTAGAGGGAATTAAATACTAGACAACGCAAGTGGATAGTGTAACACCTCATGTTTAAATCAATTAACTTTCCTTGCGGAAGCATTTGGAATCACTTTTGAAGGCTACAATTGATGAAAAATCAAGTTTGAAAATTTTCATTTACGGGTTACTATTCATTGTCACCTTAAAATGTGACAAACTTCGAAAATTCGTAACTAATTGTAGAAAAATTGAAATTGAGTGATTCCAAGTTCTATAGAAAGCTCTTTGGATAAAATTTTGAGGAAAAATAGTTTCTGAACTGATTGCCTTGAAATTCGAGCTCAATTTCCTTTGAAAAAGTTACTGTTCATTTGGTCATTTTCGGATTTTACTATATTTTTTCCTAATTTTGCAAAGGCATAACTTTCTGCTCGGTTATTGGAATTGGCAAACTACCCCTCATTTTAAAGAGAAACATCAGATCTCTTTTCTTGCCAAATCTTATGACCTAACTCACTCATTTGATAGGTCAAACTGGAGCTACAAACTCACTGCTTCAGGACTTACGTTTTATCCCTTAACATCTCTTTAATTCTTTTTATTTCTTTGGCATACATAACATGGCCTTACTCTTTTCCGTTCATACTCATACACTTTCATTCATGCCATAAATATTATAATTAAATACATGGCATCATTGGCATCCATAACATAGTTCACAAAATAGTAGAATTATACATTTATCAACAGTCTCATCCATTAACAAGAATAATTCTCCGCTTACTTCTCCTTGCTTCTCATGCCATTATTGCCCATCATTGATTGACCTAAATGGTTGGTTAGGGAGGGGTGAGATTCGGGGGAATCTCAGTAGCAAACACTACCCATAAGCATGCAAGACATAATGCACATGCATGACATGTTATAACATTAACACATGAATGCCATGGAAAGTAAGCTAAAGCATTTCATGCTTCCATAACATATTGCCAAGGCAAAACATAACATAAACTTGCAAACATAAATTTGCAAACATTTCATCATAGCTTAGTCACATCATGGCAACACAATCACATCATGCAAGCATACATATCAAGCACACAGTATAGGTAAGTTCACTACCTTGTAACATGGCTTTCCCCTTGCTTTTCCTTTGATTCCCTTATCTTTCCAATCATGTGGACATTCGGTCAATATCACCAAACATCCTCTTGGATGTTCCAAAGGTCCTAAACATAGTCACATTGATCATACAATCTATTAGGAGCACTAGATTACATAAAGTTCAAGACTAGCTTTCTTGAACCTCAACCCTTTCTCTTAGTCTTAGGGTTTTCTTTCTAACTTTTTTAACATAAATCTTATCATTTTCCATCCTTAAGATCCATTTCTTGTCAATTAGGACCACTTTAGATGGCCTTAGATTTAAGAATACCAAATCTAGAAATTTTGCTTCGCGGGTACTGTTCACGCAGAGTTTCCAGAATTTTTGCTCAACTTTGGAAATTCATAATTAATTCTAGAAAAATATAAATTGAGTGCTTCCAAGTCTCACTGAAATTTCCTTAAGTTAAATTTAAAGGAAAAATAGTTTCAGGAACCAATTCTACTCTGAACAGTACCGGAATTGTACGGAAATCGAAACTCTCTCAAAATTTCAACACTGTTTCCAGATTTCAAATCCTAACTTTGAAAAATCACCATAAATCGTACACATATCCAAATGAAGTGTTCTACCCATGGATTTAAAGCTCACAGAGTGTACTTTAAGTATACAAAATTTCAGAATCAGATATGTACAGTAACTAATCCGAAATAGGCATAAAATCAGGTGCTATAACCATCACATACCTTGTTTTAGAGTTTGATCTGGCTTGGAACCACTTGGCCTTTCTTTCTCCCTCTTCTTTCTCTCTCTAGAAACCATTTTGCAAGAGCTTCCCCATGGATTCCTTATGCTTGGACGAAATGGTAGGGAGAGGAGGGGGTATTTATAGAAAAGCAGACTGAATCTGGACCGTTGATCTTAAAAATACGTGGCTTGATCTGGACCGTCCATTTTCTCTTTTGATCTTACGGTGACAAGTGTCCTATGACATCATGCTTACCTCATCATGATGACATCATGCTTACATCATCAAGCCACATGTCTTTAATCCGACCGCACACGTGTCTTGCATCCGACCGTACACGTGTCTTACATCTAGCCGTATACGTAATATTTTCTTTTTCTCATCTAACCGTACACTTGTCACTTTCATGTCCTTTCATCATTTATGGCATTAAAATAGGGAGAAAATAAATGGAAAATTCGTGCAAAAATATTTTCTTAATTATTTCTCCACCTATCAAGCCAATCTTGCACCGTATCGGATACTTTTCGGGTCCTGACTTACCCTGTACCACTAGGACATGTTCTGACACTATTTTCTCATCTTGATAAGTACATATATGGTGCCACCTTAGAGGAGCAAATGAAAAAATAATTAGCTCTACTGACAGGCTACTTAACCATACTGAGTCATGCAGTAGAGATTTCACTATAACGGGTAGACAAAAGACTGTCTAAAATATTCCCGTACTGCGTTCTGATTTTTATGCTGTCCATAAATATCTTCTGGTGACTCAGCATGATGACTCGTAGGTATCATGATTATGTTTAATGACTCAGCATGATGACTCGTCGGTGTCATGATTACGCTTGATGACTCAACACGCTAACTCAGCATCGTCATGATGGCTCTTAGATATTTTCTTTGGTTTTGTCTCCTATTTAGGGGACAAAATTATTTAATATTTGACTGGAGTATTTTATTCAATCCAGAGCTCCAAAAATTCATCCAAAAATATCATAAATTCCTCATATTCTTGAGAAAATCTGTGAATTTTCTCAGGTCATAACTCAACCTGAGCCCCACTTAAAAATCATTCTTTAAAATGCCCTTTTTCGGCACAACTGGCTTTTAAGTATTCTTAAAGCCATTTTGCTGGTCTTCTGAGGATGAGACTAATTTTATAATTTTCTATAGTCTCTTAGATCATACATCCCTATTTTACCATAATTTTCTGAGGTTTTCTTATGACTCAAACAATTAAATCTACCTCTACATCTCAAATTGAGCCATAAACTTATAAATTCCTTTTAAGTTACCTCAGGGGTATTTTCGTCATCTCTCTTCACAAAAGAGCCTTAGAATATTATTTCCCATTTTCTGGGATTTTCTTAGAATTTTCTAAGTACTTTTCATTTTTACCCCTGATGGCCGTAACTTTCTGAATTTACGGTTTTACCCCTGCTTATGCTCAACCTCATAAAACCATCTCTTTGAGGCTTCTAACTTAACCTTTGGTTTGTATCTAGCCTCTTTTCTCTTTCTGGGCCTTTGAGACTTTACTGGAGCCTTTAACTTTGATTACCCTTTAGCCCCTTAAAGCATTCACTTTGCAGTTTAGTCCCTAAAACTGCTTTAACTTTCTTTCTCATCTTTAAGACCTCTACTAAAAAGGGGTCTGGTAGCCTATCTCATTCAGGCTATTTCTAGTACTTCAGGGCCCAAAAATCGGGATGTTACAGATAGAGTTCCTTAAAGATTATGCCTTTAAACTTAAGTGTCACCTGGGTAAAGCTAATGTGGTAGCTAACGCATTGGGTAGAAAGACAATGCATGTGTTCCATATGAGCTTGGAGGAGCACTACTGTCTAGAGGGTTTAAGAGATCCCCAACTGGTGCCTGAGACATCAGTTACTCTACAGTCAATTTTAGGCAATAATGAATTCTTTAGAGATTTGAAGGCAGCACAAATGGAGTATTCAAGAGGAATTAGGAAGTGGAGATGTTCCAGACTATGACATTAAAGAAGAACGGATTATGAGGAAGAAAAAGAGAATTTGTGTCCCAAATGATGATGAGATTAAGAAGACAAATGTATAATGATCTGAAGAGAAACTATTAGTGGCCAAATATGAAGAGAGATGTGACAAAATTTGTGATAACGTGTTTGGCTTGTAAAAAATTCAAGATAGGACACAAAAGGCCTCCAAGACTACTTCAGAATTTAGATATTCCTCAATGGAAGGGGGATAGTGTTTTCATGGATTTTATCACTAGTTTGCCAATAACCCTACCTGGTTATAATGCAATTTGGATGATCAATGACAAATTGACTGAGTTAGCACATTTCTTACCCATCAGAGCCACATACCCTTTAAAGTGACTGACATAATTGTATATTAATGAGATTGTTTGACTTTATAGAGTACTGGAGTCAATTATATTTGATCGGGATTTGAGGTTTACATCAAACTTTTGGAGTCATTGCAAAGAGCCATGGGTACTATGTTAAAGTATAGTACTGCCTACCACCCTAAAATAGATGGGCAAACCTAGAGGACGATTCAAACTCTTGAGGACATGCTGAGAACTTGTGCTATTAAGTTCAAGGGTAGTTAGGACAGTCACTTATTGTTAGTAGAATTTGCCTATAAATAGCTATCATGTTAGCGCATCCAAATAGCTCCTTATGAAGCCTTATATGGCAGGAAGTGTCAATCTCCACTTTGTTGGATGGAGTTAAGTGAGAGAACTATCATTGGTCCTGGATATCATTGCCAGGAAAATTAAACTGATTAAACAAAAGTTGTTAATTGCTTAGAGTTGTTAGAAGAGTTATACAGATAATTGTCAGAGACCTTTGGAATTCGATATGGGTGATCATGGGTTTTTGAAAGTTTCTCTACTCACAGGTATTGGAAGATCCATCAAAGCCAAAAAGTTTACACTCAGCTCCATAGGCCCATATGAGATCTTAGAGAGAATTGGGCCTATTACCTACACGGGAGAATCTCAGTAGCAAACATTACCAATTAATTATACAAAATGGATGCTAATGCATGATATGTAAACTTAAACATCTTCATGCTAGCTAGTGACATGTAATTATGCTTAATGCTTCATACCTCATGCATGGCCATAAAAACATCACATAAACCGCATCTTTATCAATTCAAAACTTGTCATAATATCATTGAAACATCATATATGTCACACCTTATTATCCGATCCACTTAGGATTTAATCAAAACTATTTTAGACCACATTGAATGGTTCTGGGCTCAAAAATTTATGAAAAACGCTGATTTTCGGATTTTTACTGTTTATCATGTAAAAATCAAGTTTTCTAGTCCAACTTCAAAAATTCATAAGTTAATCTAGAAAAATCAAAATGGAGTGGTTCAAAATTCTATAAAAATATATTTGAATTATTTTTCAAGAAAAAATAATCTTATGAATCAATTCCATTGGAAAAAGTATCAGGTTTTTGTGAAATTCACCTCTATCCATTTGGCAAAAATCCTTTTTCCAGATTCTAAACCTTAACTTTGAAAAATCATTAAAAATTGTGTAGTCAGCCATTTTTAATGTGCTACCCATCAATTTGAAGCTCACAACGTCAACTATAAGCATACTAAATTTCGTGCAGATATTCATTTAGTAACTTAATAAAACGTGGCTCTAAACTGACATCTTGCTTAGAGATTACAACACCAACTATTGATATTTATACATAACCAAAAGTCCACGAATTTTTATGGTGTGACACCATAATTTAGCCTCCAATCTGCAGCTTGCTCTTGGGAGTTTCAGGCCTTAAAATATTAGATTTTATTTGGGGGGATGAGATTTTAAGAAATCCCAGTAGCAAGATCAATCAACCAAAACATTAATATGCATCAATTACAAGCATTCCAACCTTTTGCTATTAATAGGGAACTACTTTACCTCATATATGTAGCACTCTAACATGCAATAGCCAAGGCACATAAAGCAAGGAGTATAACTACACAATCATCATCATCATCATCATTTAGTTCAACCACATAATAGCACATGAAATTGCATAGCGATCAATGCAACACTCAACATTAAGGTTAATTAAATCTTGCTACCTTAATCCAATGCTCTTTAGTTTTCTTGTTCTCCTTTCTTGCTTCCACAATTGCCAAACCCTAACATGGAAATCTATAGAAGGGGCATCAAGAATCATCAACCATTCCTCATAAAAATCAATAACATAATTCAAGTAACTCCTAAACCCCTTAAAGCTTCCATCTTTGTTCTTGAATTTTTAGAGTTGGTTTCCATAAACTCTAAAAATTTCCTCTTGACTCATTCCTACATGATTTTTCATGTAGATTCCAAATATCTACTTAGATTTAACAAAATAAAATTCCTTCTTTCAGTTTCAGCTTGGCCGAACCACTATGGTTCACTTTCCAAAAATTACAACTTTGATTCTATGGCTTCCATCACTTGTTCTTTAGGTTTACCTTACACTATTTTCCATTTTGAACATAATGAAAGCCTCAAAACTTTAAAAAACACATCCTAGGGTCCAAATCTTGCTTTGACCAAAATGGTTCTCATGCATTATAACAAAGCAAAAACTTCAAAATCAACCTATAACCTCTTGTAACCACTAGGATCTATCATGCTTTGAAGTGTTCTAGCAAGTTTGAACAACAAAACTTCCCTCCCTTCTTTATATTTATTTCTTCCAGCACAATAAAAGGGAAAGAACCAGAATTTTCAACCATAAAAAATAAGAGAATCAATCAAGGAACAACATAGAATCAACTACCAATCTTAAGTCCAAGCTTACTTGATCCAAGATGACTGCTTTCTTCTTGTTTCCACCTCAAGCTCACTCCTTTCTCTCTTGATCTCTCCTTGAATGAAACATAGATCTAAAAATGGGGGAGGAAGACCTCACTTAATGCTCCCAAAGTATCTCATCTACCCATATTAATGAGATGCCAAGTGTCAAGTGCCTACTCCTTCTTGAATTTTCCCTCTTAATTAACTTAAATCATAATGTAATTAAATTCCAAAGTCAAGATCCTCTCCATTGGTAGCTTGACACTTGGAAAGCTTTAATTACCATCCATTGAAGGCTTGACAAGTGGCAACTTATGGGCTAAGCAAAGTGTAAGACTCTGATTAACACTTTATCGGTGCACTTTGACTCCGGGTTTAACTTCTTTTCTATAATTACAGTGCTCTAGCCTCTGTAATTATTTTCTATCAGATCCATAAATTATTCTCCTCATTTTTATCTTTCCAAATTGCCCTCTTTGTCTCAAATTTAATTTCCCAATAATTAAATAAAAAGAAAAACTATTTTTCTTCTCTTTAATGATTTTTCCTCTTTTCAAAGGAATTGGGAAAAATCTTAGATAATTGAGGGTCTTCTTTTAATTTCATAATCTCTTATAATTTCTTGGGATATCATAGAAATTTTCTTAGGATTTTATTCTCCTTAAAAATATTTATTTGGAATTTTCTAAAATAAAAGACCTTAAACTAGCTTAAATCGCCCTTAAATTCCTTTGTAATTTCTCTAAGGGCAATTTGGTCATAAAACCAATTTTAAAATCCCATATAATTCTCAAAGGATATCATCCTTATTTTTTCTTAATTTTTTGAGGCTTGGAAATATTTTTCCATAATCATTATTGACCAATTTTCCTTAATTAGTCAAACTTTTCATAATTGGCTTGGAAAATTATAATAATTATTTTCCACCAAAATTTTTTATTTCCCTTTGTCATTTTTAACCCTTAAATATTTAGGAATATTTCTTATTCCTAATTACCATAGTACTGGATGTGACAATATACATATCAACACATAAGCAAATCACATCAAGCAATATTAAAAGGTAAGTTTAATAACTTGCACCATAAGCTTTCTTCTTTACTTCCTCTTCTTCCCTTTGCTTCCAACCATTAAGGTTGCTTGATCAATCTTTCTCATTCCTCTTCCTTGGTGTCTCATGGCCTTAAAGTTACCATACACAATAATATCCAATCCATTAAGACTGTGAAAACCATTAACCATCTCTACTCTTACGCTTGTTCCTCTTTAACCTTAAACTTCACTTCCTTTTTCCATAACCTTTAAAATCATTCCCTTAGTCACTTCCTACATAATTTTCATAAGAAATCCAAATATCAAATTAGATTTATGAAAATCTAACTCCTCCCTAATGATCCAAGCTTTGCCGAAACCTATGCCCTTGGAATTCAAAATTTTCATTTTCAATTTTAATGCTTCCAAGCTTCCTTTTTTGGTGTTTCCCCACACCATTTCATCATTTAAACATATTGGAAGCATCAAATTAAATTAAATTCAAGTCTAAGCCCAATTTCTTCTTTTGGCCTAATTGATCCTTAAACATAAGGGTTGAATTTTCTTTCCAAAACTCAATCAAAACCAATCAAATCCTACTCTTTTTAAGTGTTTAATCAAGATTTCAAACCCTTAGCTAAATTCTTCCAACTTTCTAAAAATTTTAGCAGTATTTCCCCTTAGAAAATAGCCATCCAAATCAACATAAAATTACATAAAAACAGCCCACAATAAATCACAAGAAGCTTAGGAGCTTACCTTAGTGATTCCTTGAACTTAGGTGGACTTTCTCTCTCTTAAATTAGCCTTTTCTCTCTCTAAACTCAAGAGAAACATAACCTCCCCTTAGATTCTCTTCTTGGCCAAAAATGTGAGAGGGAGAAGGGCTATTTATAGTGTTCCAAATAACTCTTAACCCTTGAAATTGGAAGAAATTACAAGGGGTAGATGGTAAGATCTTAGGCCTTAGTTTTTATCACTTTACACATGGATAAATCTTAAGGTAGGAAGCTTGTGATCTTGCCACTTGTCTATGTGATGCCATTAGGATGATGTCACCTTACTTGTGTCATGCTAAGATTACCACATATTAACCTTGGTTAAATTTCTTCATCTAAGATTAACTTTTCCTTAATCACCTTTTAGAAAGTATTTTCTTTTCATTTTTCATTAATTATTTTCTCCTATTTTGGGGCAATTTAGGCATGATTCCTGGACCTAATGAGTTGGGGATTTTTGCCAAATTTTTTTACTTCCTTGGTTATCGTTAAATTACATTGAGTATTGGTACAGTGCCAGATGAATTTTCTCTGTATCTTGTCAATTTTACTATCTCAGAAAATTTATCTCAGTGTATCTTAGCCTCCTCTTAGTGTAGGAAAGTTTCATGATTTTTCTCAAAATTTAACTCCCTCAGGAATTCTCTAAATTCCATTTTTTTCCGAAATTGGTACTTTACAAACGATAATTTTGTTTTAAATATTATTAAATCTAACCTCCTCATCAAAATAAGTCCATAAAAATTTTATAAATTATTATAATCCTCCAAGGTATTTTTTCATATTTTTTTCCAGAATTATTGAACCCTTTAAATATTTTTCATAATTAACTTTTAGTTACTCTTACTCGGCGTAACAAAACATTCCTGTAAAATATAGAAAATTCTACATTTATTTATTTTCCTTCCAATAATTCCTCTAGGGCCTTAAATACCATTCCTTGACCCTTAATACTCTTTTACATGATTTTCTAGGAATTTTTGGGAATAATTTTCATTTTTGCCCTTTTTGCTTGAAACTTTATAAAATTACAATTTTGCCCCTGGTTGGCTTAACCTCATAATTCACCTCATTGAGGCCTCTAGCATAACCTTTGGCCTGCATTTAACTTCATTTCTCATTCTATGATCTCAAGACTTTGCTGGAGTCTCTATCTTCCTCTTTTCTCAGTCCCCAAAAACTTTCCCTTTTTGATTTAATCCCTCGGAATCCATTTGTCGCTCCAGGGAACTTCTGGGACCTCTACCAAAAGGGGACTGGTAGCTTACCCAATTTAGGCTAATTCTAGTACTTCTAGGCCTAAAATTTGAGAAGTTACATTAAGCCTTTATTGATCACTTGTTGGATAAACAAAGTTTTTGATCACCTTTTAGATAAATGGTATGTTTCTTTGTATTTAGCTTTACTGATAAGCATTTATCGATGACCTTATCAATAAATGAGGTTTTCGATCATCTTTGAGATGAATGGGTAAGTCTCACTGAACTATAACCAGTTAAAATGCTTTTTGATTTATCAATGTGTTTATCGATTTCTATAGTCCTCGATAACTTGATCTGAAACTGAGTAAATATTGCTTCACTAAACAACTTATATTGTTCGATAAAATGTTCGATAAATCTCTCCTTGTTTCTCTCAACTTTCAAGGTCTGTTCAGAAGTTAATCGATAATCTTATCGATAAACACATTTATCAATCATTTCATCGATAAATAAATTTATCAATCACCTTATCGATTAAAGTCATATTTTTCCTATCTTTATTTGTCTCTGTCTAAGTTTTTCTTATGAGCCTTTCCCAAAAGCTTTTTGATAAATTCATTATCGATAACCTTTCGGATAAAACTATTTAAAATGGTGTTGTAAGCTTACTTCAATTATCGATAAGCTTTTGGATAAAGTAAATTATCGATAACATGCTGTGTAAAGTTCAGTTATTTTGTTCATAATTGTTCTTCACGCTATTTTTTCAACATATGATACAGTTCCATCTTTAAGCTTTTCTCAGCCTTTATTATTCATCTTATATTTTTTAAAAGCAAAAACGGTCCCTAACTCAAATGAAATTCAAGAAACAAATCTTTTCACTTAGCTTTTGAAGAATCACCTTGATAAATCACTTTGGTTAACCTTTACTCTTTATCGATAACTTTTTTCATAAAGTCCTTGAGCCATAATGACTTCGATAAGTGAGTCTTATTTTAGAATTCTCACATTTCCAATTAATTGATAACTTTATCCATTAAGCTGCTTATCGATGAGATCTTTAAAGAATTAATTCTGTGATTCTCTGATCTTTGATCTATGAACTTTAATTTATAAGTTAAGTTCTAAGGATTATCATCTCTTATTTTAATCATTTATATTCACTAATAAAGTAATGTATTATAGAGATATTTTCTCTAGGTTATGAGGTTTAATGAAAAAAATATCATAGGCGTAAGCTACTTATCATAAACGCATTAAATACAAAACGACCATTGCAAATACTAACCTACGAAAATGCTACTTCAATGGTTACAAGCACTCATGTCTAATGGATAACTGAAAATCTCTCAGTATAAAACACAAAGAGCACTGAATAAAGTAGTAAAGGAACTTGAGCTACCAACTGCCGAAATAATTTCCTACATTTAATACTCTGTTTCTTACTCTGAGTGTCAGTGTTTATCTTATACACTCATAAAAGAGAGTCTGTAAATCCTTTTACTTATTTTAACGAGTGATTCAAGAGTGTGGGACTCTTGAGGGGATTGTAACCTTACGGGAAGTAAGGGAGAGTGATTGAGAGAGAGCTTAATTATTGTACTGTGGCACCAAGAGCCTATTGAATCTTGGAGTATAGTGAAGAACTCAGAGTTGTTCTGAGGACTGGACGTAGGTCAAATGGTTGAGACTGAACCAGTATAAAATCCTGCTTGTTTTTCTTCTTTGACTTTCTTTTCATGAAATCTCTCTGAACTTATTTACTTTTCTTGATTTTGTTATTTGTTTTTAAGAGCAAATTTTTATTACCTAACTCACCCCCTTCTTTGGTGAAATTGTCATACTAACACTTAGATCAATTTTAGAAAACATAGTGGCACCAGCTAACTGATCTAGCAAATCATTGATTTGGGGTAATGGGTATTTGTTCTTGATCATCATTTTGTTCAATTCCCGGTAATCAATGCATAATCGCAAACTGCTATCCTTCTTCTTCACAAACAATACTGATGCGCCCTATAGAGATACAATGGGTCAAATAAAACCCTTCTCCAATAACTCTTTTAACTGCTCCTTAGCTCTGCTCATTTGGAGCTATTCAGTAAGGGGTGGCAGTCCATTGATCTCTGGAGGAAAGACTTCAGGAAAATCACGTACAATCGGTATTTTTACAATCCCTTCTTCCACTTCTACTTTCACATAGAAGAATACTATATACCCTTTGCAACCCTGTCTCAAGTATCTACCCGCCTAAGGATCCGTAATCAAATTCAATTTTACTTCTGTATGAGGAGTTGGTTCTTGGGTAGGAAGGATTAATGTTTTATTCTTATAGTCAAGGAGTATGTTATGCGAGGATAACCAGTTCAAGCTATGGGAAGGAGTGTGATTTTGTTAAATCTGATTTGGTATTTAGATTCTACATGAAAAATTGTATAGGAACGGCCTAAGAGATTGGTTGAAACAAAGAGGAAACAATAATGTTAAAAAAAAAAAAGGGTTTGTATGAGTTTATTACTGAGTAATGGTGTTTATGCTTGGATTGATGGGCATTGTGCAAGAAAACAAAGAGGAGCATCAATACATAAAGAGGCTTAATTGTATACTTGAGTAAGAGGTAGCATTGAACTCATAATTTGATTGTTTTCTTGCTTGCTTAAATGTGTTTATGTTAATTGATTTATGTTGCCATAATGTGATTGAGCAAGTTATGTGATTATGTGTGAATTTCAATGTCAAATGTGCCTTGCAATATGTAATGTGGAATGGCATAATGGTTGATTTATGGCTTTCCATGGCAAATGAAATGGATATGAAATGTTGCATAATAACTCTAGTTTCAATGTAACATGTCACATTTTTGCATAGCATGATTAGCATGATAATTATAATTCATTGCTACTGAGATTTCCTGTGAAATCTCATTCCTTTATGTTCAAATATTTACCAACTAGGGGTTGGACCAAGCAAGAAAAAGGGCAAGGAGATTGTCTTAGGAGATAATTGAATGTTATGCGTCTTGAAACAATATTTTGTAATTATGTATGAATTATTGTGAATTATTATATTGATGATCAAGGATGCCATGCATGTGAATATTTGATATGTGATTGAAAGGGTCCTGTGAGGTTAAAAGAGGAGATAAGTCAAGAAAATGCTTGGAAAAGGGGTAAAATTACCCTAAAAATACTTCATTTTCCCACCAATAAAATTCTGGCCAAATGAATGAGATTTCAGATGAAAGTTAGTAGACTTATAGATTATATTTTTAGCTTTAAATCAATTGATATTTCATCAAATTTGGAGTTTTGTACAAAAAGCTATGCCTATCTAGAGTTAGGCATAAATTCTAAAAAATTAAAAAATTACCATATAAACAGTACCACTTTGCGTTAATTCTGGGATTGATTGTTAAAGACTGGATACCAGTGAGTATTTTTTTTCTCTAAATATCATATTGAGAGCTTTAAATAGAACTTAGAACCACCTCATTTCAATTTTTTTAGAATTGATTCTGATTTTTCAAAGTTTGGCCTTGGTTAGAGTTACATGAATAGTAACCCAAATTTAATGAAATTTAAAGTTCAAATTTTTCTAGCCTAAGGCCATAAGAAATAGTTCTAAATGGTTCTAATCAGAATAAAATATGGTCTAAAAGTATGGTGTGACAGATAGTGTGTTGAGTATTGAAGTGGTCCAGTTGAAGTTGGGATGAGATTTGAGTTAAGTTGGGGATTTAAGTCCCCAATTGTTATTGTTAACAACTTGATTAGTTTGCCAACTAATATGTGATGTTTGTGTGACTGTGTAGATTGTTTGTGATTAGTGTTATTGTACATGGGGTAACTTGATTTGTGGTAATTAATCCTTGCTATGGCGAGAGGTAACTAGTTTTCACTTATTCTATATGAAACACCTATCATTCTACACTATTTAGTATGCATTTCAAAGCACTATGGTTTTGTCACATCCTAATTTTTAGGTCTAGGAGCCCTAAAAGTAGCCCAAAATAGGTAGCTACTAAACCTCTTAGAGCAGAAGTCCCAAAAATGAGAAAGAAAGTCAAAGTAATTTCAGGGACTAAACTGCAAAATAAGAAAGTTGTTAAGGGGCAAACGTGTAAGTAACGTTGAGTTTCCAGGAGAGCCTCAAAGGCCCAGAAAGAGAAAAGAGGCTCGATGCAGGCCAAAGGTTAAGTTAGAAGCCTCAAAGAGATGTTTTATAAGGTTAAGTCTAAGTAAGGACTAAATCGTATTTTCAGAAAGTTACGGCAAACTAAGGTAAAAATGGAAAGTACACAGAAAATTTCAAGAAAATCCCAAAAAATGGAAAATAATATTCTAAGACTCTTTTATGAAGAGAAATGACAAAAATACCCTTGATGTAACTTAAATGGAATTTATAAGATTATGGCTAATAAAAAGTATAAAGTTTGAGGTAATTATTGAAAATTGCAAGAGACCTAAAAAATGTACACAAAAATGAGATTAAATAGTTAAAGTTAAAATAATTTATAAAATTAGTCCCATTCCCAGAAGGCTAGTGGAATGGCTTTAATAAAAATATAAAACTGATTATGCTGATAAAAGGGTATTTTAGTAAATGATTTTTATGCAAGGGTTAAAGGAAGTGTTATAGCTTGAGAAAATTAATAGATATTCAATAGATCAAAAGAAAATTTATAGAGCAAACAGAAGAATTTTTTGAGCTCCAGAAGGCCATTAATAATGCCGAATAAATATGAGCCAAGTAAATTG
Organism: Neltuma alba; assembly: GCF_004799145.2. Taxonomy (NCBI): domain Eukaryota; kingdom Viridiplantae; phylum Streptophyta; class Magnoliopsida; order Fabales; family Fabaceae; genus Neltuma; species Neltuma alba. Next base: position 40,743 of record NW_021632004.1, on the reverse strand, counting down.
GAAGGAAATTTAGAGATTAAGTTTTGATCCAATGGTCAAGATTCATTCTTCCTTCCTGTCCATTAGAATTATGACACCTAGCTCATCTAGAAGGATGATGAAAGGGATGATGTAATGATGATGCAAAAGTGCACTTAAAGTTTCAAGTTTGCCCTTACACTTTCTATTAGCTTCTAAAGGCATTTTAATCATTCAAGGCCAAAATTTTGGCTATAAATAGAACCCTCCCTCCCCACAATCACTCATTCTGCCAAACAGAGGGGAAACTCTTGTAAATTGGTTTCTCAAATTCCAACCAAAAGGAAAGCTACCACCTTTGATCAACTGAGCTTGGATCTAAGGTTAGTAGGTTGTTCTATTGTGTTTTTTGCTTGGATTTCTTGGTTTGGATGGTTGAAAATTGTTGTCTCCCTCAAGGGGAGGTGCTGGTCAAATTGAGTGTAGTGCATTAGCATCCATCTAGCATGATTATGTGGTATTGTTTGCTATTGAGATTCCTTTGAATCTCACCCCTTGCTAACCAACCTTTTAGGTCAATCAATGATGGGCAATAATTGCATGAGAAGGAAGGAAAAGAAAGTGGAGAATTATTGATGTTAATGAATGAGACTAAGGATTAATGTATAATTCTCTTATTATGTAAATTAAATTTGTGGATGCCAACGATGCATTGTAATTGATTAGAATGTCTATAGGATGAATAGAAATGTATGAGAATGAATGGGAAAGAGTAAAGCCATGTTATGCATGCCAAAATAATAAAAAGAATTAAAGCAAGAAAAAGTAAAGAGAAAAACGAAGGTTCAAGAGCAGTTAGATTCTAGCTCCAGTTTGACCTATCAAATAAATGAATTAAGCCACGAAATTTGCCAAGCTTATTGTGCACATCCTAAGCTTTAATTATATAGGTAGTTTACCTTGTTTAAATGTGTATACTATGAGATACAAATTTTCAAATTTGAGGCAAGAAATCTGGAAGTTCCAAAGTTTGTCAAATAAATAGTAAAGTTTAATAAATAAACTGTACAAATTGGCAAGAGATAAGTTTAGTTTGATTTTTTTTTCCTTTAAAAAGCATTGAAAGAGCTTTGAGTAGAATTTTGGAACACCTCTATGCAATTTTTCTAGAATTAGTTATTATTTTTTAATGTTAGACCTATAATCTGAAAAATGCATAGTGAATAGTATTTTCACAAATCAACATCCTAGTTATGTTTTTTTATAACTTTAAGGCCATTCGAAATGGTCTGAAATGGTTCTAATTAGACTTTAAGGTATTATATAAGTAAAGTATAATATTTTTGGTATCAGAGCAGAGATTCTGGCATAAGAAAAAGGAACTATCTGCAAAAATTTAGAAAAAGTTCAGTTTAGGTCAGAGCTTGTAATTTGGTACTAGTTTGGTCCAACTAAGGTTGTTGTTGGAGGTGAATGCTCGAGGAAAAATAAGTATTGAAGATCATTAAGAGGTAAAGTTTGAATCCTTAGCTAGAAAAGTATGAATGGAATGATGATAAGAAATCATACAGTAAGGAAGGTAGTTACTATTTAAAGTTGTTAGACTCCCCTTCTAGAGGAAGAGCAATGACTCAAAGTTAGACATGATAGTTAAGGGTTTGAGTCTATGCACCAGCAAGAGGGTATAGTGGCCACCTAAGCTTGACAAACTCCTACAACCTCGTTTGGGCTAGGATACCATGATAGAATAGCTACCTCAGGTTCCTGAATAGATAAATAGGAACTTGGAGATAGTAATATCAAGATGGATAGCCCTAGTAAAATTTTTTAGGGATCAAGAAGAAGAGAAAGAGATGAGAATAAGACAGATAGCTATACGAGGAACTAGCATAAAGATGTAAGCATGTTCTTGATAATGTTAAGATATACTCAGTCACTTGGGGTTAGGTTGAGAGGCACCTTTTTACAAGGGATATGGTCTTGGCCATGAGTCTTCCTAAAGAAATTGGGGAACTGGTTCTCCGAGTCAGAATTGACATTGCTCTATCTAGAGCAAGATACCTTATCTGAGTAGGAAAAGAGAGCTGTCAAGATGGAGTTGATGTTGCTTTAGTGAAAGTGAGATGTCCTCCATTAAGAACAGAGAAGAGCAGCCGAGGCAAGGTGATTTTCCAAACCTATTCTAGACCTTAGAGGTTAAATCAAAATTTTTATCCAAGGATTACACTATAGGGTGCAACCTTGGGTCATTTTACTTAAATGGAGCCTTAACGAAATGGACCTAAGTTAACTCTAATGTCATGCAATGCAAACTTGAACATAAACAGGGGGTTTTGGTTTTTCAAAATCATTAAGTAAATTGAATGAATGATAAACAAAATATTTTCAGATTTTAGGGAAATGAGTAATGAATGCAGGTAAACAATAACCAAATAATGATGAAGTTCCTCTTGAAAGCGTGCTCAGGCTATCATAGTTCAAAATCAATTGATATGAGAGTAGAAATCATTAAGTTTCAAAATAATAAACCTTAAAGTATTCTTTAGGTCCAAAATCTTAATAAATGAACTCCATTTCTTAAGATCCTGTTAAGTACCCTTAGTGTGTGTAGAAAGATTGATTGATGCAATAGGTCAAATGCAATAAAAAACAACTCAATATCAAAACACAACCGTGTAAGAGTAGAGAGAATCAAAAGATTACAACTAACATATATGAAACTTCATATATTTAAGCTCAAGGTTCTACAATAACCAATCCACTATGCAAATGAAAATCCAAAGCTAATTACAACCATAATCAAGTAGTTCAACTACAAAATACAAATCCTAAACCTATAAATTCATAAATTCATAGCTAAACTAGGATTAAACTACTCCTCTTCTTAGCTCATTAAACTCCAGCTATTGCTACACCTTCAAGAGGAAGGAAAACACCTAGCCACACATAGAAATCTGAAGCATCTCAACTAAGAATGAATCTGAGCTTCACATGGTGGAGGTTTGATAGTGAAAAATAGAAGAAATTAGGATTAGATGAGAGAAAGATGAGAAAGAATGGAGATGGAGGCTGTGGTTTGAGTGAATGATGTCACTTCTACCAAAATAGGGTTTCTAAACCGGTATTGGGGTGTACTGGGTCGGTTTTTGAGAGTGGGTAGGTAAAATTTCTGAAAATGGTTCGGGTCTAGGTTGCTGATTTGAGGGGTTTGCTGTGGCGAACCATGGCCGAGAAGACTTCTGCTTGATGTGGTGCCTTCGCCGTGATGAAGTTAGAAGTTAGCCGCGGTGAATGTCACGCCCTAATAATTTTATTCTAATTGATGAATGATTTGAGACTGACTAAGGTCAAGTAGTATAGTAGACTGGTAGAGGATCCAAGCTATGGGGAAAATCAGGATAGGGACATAACAGTCATTTTTGAAAAGATCAGTCAAGAAAGGATAGTATTGGAAATAATGTCCGAAATTCCTGAAAATTCCCAGAAAATCATAAAAAATAGAAAGGAGGGTACAAAATAATGTTTGAGGCTTAGAAGGTGAATATATGATAAAAAAATAATTTATCAGGGAATTATTTGTAATTATTGGAATTTTTGGTTAATTAAGGAAAATTAGCCAATTTCCATTATTTAAAATATATGAAGGCCTCAAAAATTCAAGGAAAAATAGGGATAAATTATGTGACATATTATCCTAATTTATAAAATTACTTCCCACCTTTGGAAGTACAGAGGTTAGCTTAAAGAATATTTATTACCGAATTATTATCGGTAGAATATTGATTTTTGACGGAATAAAATTTAGAAAATTATAGAGGGTGGTAAAACTTGAGAAAAATCATGGAATATCCTTGGAATGAGAGGAATTTAAGGAGGTGTTGAAATCAAAATTTTGTGACAGTAAAGTGGACAGGATTGTTGGAAAATCGGAACGAAAATACACCAATAATCAGTGGATTGTACTGAATATGGGATGAGTCATTTTTCTCCCAATTTTTAGAGTAATATTTTGGCCAAAATAGGGAGGGAGGACAAGGTTGGAATTTTCCAAAGTGTTCAAGGGCATAAAGGAAAATAAGAGACAAAACATTAAAATAATATTTTTTTACCACATGAAAATCACATGGTGAATAGGTGTCCTTCCATGTGTCATGATCTTAAGGCTTGTGCTCTAAGATTTGTCCATGTGTAAAGTGGAAAAAAATGGACGGCCGAGATTGCATCTTTTTCTCCAAGGGCATTCTTGGTATTTTGAAAAATTCAAGCCTATAAATACCCCCTCACCCTTCACATTTCAGCCAAGAGGTTTTGCTAGAGAGGGAATGTTTTGCTCTTAAGTTCTAGGAGAGAGAAGGAAAGAAAGAAGAGAGAGAAAGGGAGAAAGAAAGATTAAACGCCTCTAATCGCCAATTAAGAGCTAATTAAGGTATGTTTACCTCCCTAAGTGTTAATTATTTTTAGTTAATTATTTATTTGAGGAAGATTAGGATTAATTACCTTGATTAATTATGGTTTAGTGATAGCTAAGATTAATCATGTTATTTGATTAAAGATTAGTAAGTAATTGAGGTTAGCTACCTTGATTAATTAGTAATTAGTGATTGGTTATGCTAATTGAAGGATGATTAATTAGGATTAATCATGTTGATTAAGGAATGATTAAAGGTTAATCATGTTAATTAGAGAATGATTAATGGTTAATCCATAAGGGATTAGTGACTTAATCTTAGAGGATTATGTTGTATTAATGACTATGTGACTTGAGGACCTTAATTAAATATTGGATTAAGGATTAAGGGTTAGTGATTAACCAAGAAAGCATGATTAATCATGGATTAAGGAAGAATTCCAAGACCTTAATTGAGGATTAAGGCTTAGTCAAACCAAAGTCAAAGGATTAGAAAAGGTATACAGAAGTTATAAATTGAAAGGCACAAGGGTAGTATTATATTGAGAAAAAATTGTATACTGGATATGGAATTTACTGTACCCTTACTGTATGGTTGATAGGCAATTCTCTGGAAATCTAGGAGGGCCTCAAGCAAGGAAAACAGGGAGGAAACATTAAGCGTGGAGCTGAGGTAGCGTGAACTTGCAATTATTTTATTGACCTGCATTTGGTGTTTCTGCTATGTGTGTTTATGTGCCATGAGAATGTTTATGCACAAATGATGTGAACTCCTTGCAATATATGCCTTGGCTCTTGCATGATTGAGTTTTGACTAGAATGATTATATGCTCTATGATGATGACATGGATACAGAATGGTTATGGCATGGCATAATGACTAGCAATGTTAATTTTACTGCATGTAGCATGACATCTTATGCATGTTAACCTGATGGTTGTATGTTCAATGCTATTGGGATTTCTATGAAATCTCATTCCTCCTATAACATGATATCCCAGGTGCCACTACTTCCAAGGAGAAGGGAAAAGAAGTAATCATGGCTTGAGGAAATTATGATCTATGTATTGTATTATATGGTTTTAAACATTTCTCTTCCAAGCCATGTAAGCATATTCTGATCATAAACACATAACATGATAACCTTTTTGGATGTATATTAATGGTAGAGTATCTTTATATGCATTTATGGTATGCTTATAGTGAAAAACGAAATGGTGCTAGAATTAGTGAAAAAGGGGGATAAAAATGGTCTAAATTTGACCAAACTTTGACCAATGAAGACCCTGGTCAAATGGTTGACTTTTTCCCTAAAATTTGGCATGAAAATAGATCTTATTTTTACCTTTAAAATGAATGGTAAAGCATCACAATCGGAGCTCTGTGCAAGAAGTTATGCCTTTCTGAAGTTAGGAAAAAATCCTGGAAAATAGAAAAATGACCAAATGAGCAGTACTTTTTGAAATTAAAATTGAATGCGTTCTGATTAAAGTGGAACCTGAGGTCATTTTTCCTTGATAGAGGATGTTAAGAGCTTCGAGTGAGACTTGGAATGACCTTGTTTCGATTTTTCTAGAATTAGTTATGATTTTCCAAAGTTATGTCAAGTTTAAGGTTACAGTGAATAGTAAAGCAGGAAAAGAAATTCTTAAACTCAGATTTTTCAACCCAATAACCTGAAATTGCGCTTCCGACTATCTTAACTTGGCATAATATAAGGATGCAAATGTAAGGTGTTACAGTGAACCTTGGCTGAGAGGGATCGTCAAGTAGAGAATCCTTTCTTCACCGCGGCGAAACCTAGCAGAGGCGTTATTGCGTCTTGTGTGTTGTACTTCCTTAGTCTTCACTCTTGGCTCTTTTTCTTGAGTGTCCTGAAATAAAAAGAAATGGTTTGAGGTATCGATTATCCCAAAAATCAACTAAATGCAATTAATGAATAAATATGACAATTTTACCCTCAAATAACACTAACTCAAAACAAAACCCTCAATCTCAATTAAGCACAAATATCCTTAAAATGAGCCAAAAAGTGTGACAAAAACATAGAAAATGTCATCAAATATTATAAACAATTTGAGCTCAATCAAACTCCCCCATACTTAGACCTTTGTACTCTTGGACAATGCTAAAAAATGATTCAAAAAGATACCAGTGCAATGAGAAATACTAACATGCTTAAAGATGATAGTAGAAGATTAGCAAGAAATTCCCATGGAGATTGACAATGGTAAAACAAAGATATGCTAAGAAAGTAAACACTATGGACATTTAATCCAAAACATTGAGAAAAAGAGATTTATCTCAAGAATATGTGTTTAGCTCTCAACTCACTTGTCTTGGGATTATTTCACTCTAAGTCTGTTCAGTCCAATCTCTACCATAGGCTTGTGATAATTCTACCTCTCCACCACAAGAACCACAAATTGCAAATCAAGAGGACTTTAGGGTTCATAAATTTTGATGATGGTAAAGTGAAATGGATGGAATAAAAGAGAAAGCTGAATTGAGTACAAGCATAACAATTATTCTATCCACGAAACAAACATAAACGTTCCTGAAGAAAGGAGCTAATAATAATAATATTTATTTATTTATTTATTTATTTTTTTTATATATGAAATACCAACTTTCTTTTTTCTTCTTCTTCTTATTTTTTTTTAAATATTTATTTGATTTCTTTCTTTGGCTTTTCTCACCCTTTTTTTTAAACAAAATCCAAGGCCAAAATGGAATAAAATATTTACAATTTATTTGTATGCATGTACTCAAAGTGAAGGTCCAAAGGGGTTGGCAATGGTGAGGTGTTTGGGCTTGTGTTTGGGCAATAAGGGTTTGGAATCGAATGCCTCTGTCATGTTCACAAAATGTTGATTCATCAAGCTTCAATTAAGAATTAAAACAAGTTCTAGAAAAATATGAAACTAAACAGATTCACACAATTTAACAAATTCAGGCCCAAATATCCTTCCAATAAGGCTAGTATCTCAATTAATCAATCTCAAGGTTTAAAAGCACATGACCCTATTTTCAAAGCATACCCTCATTTATTCTTTATCAAAAACAGTGGGGAATGACTAGTCTAAGCTCAACCATCATTTAAAAGTATGGGTAGTTTTCTAAAACCACAAGTATAATTTGAATTTTCTAACAATTTTTAAAAATGCAGGAATATTAAGAATCTAAACCAGGAGGATTTTCGAAGGAAGAAAAGTGAAATTGCAAAGCATTTAAGGTCTTTTTTAAGACTTCGCCACAGTGAAGGAAGGAGTGTGCCGCGGTGAACATTAGCTAAGAAGGAAGACTTGGTAACAGGCCTGCTTTGCCACGATGAAACCATAAGTTTGCTGAGGCGAAGTATGGTCGAGAAGTGAAAATAATTGAGAAAGAAGTGCTTCACCATGGCGAAAGAAGGAGTTAACCGTGGCCAAGGTTGGCAGAAAGACAGAATGCAATGCAATTTTCAAACTTCCCTGAAAGCTAACTTCAATAACTTCAAGTATGCCACAGTTGATCAGTTCTAAAGCACCTAAAGAGTCAAAATGGATGCATGATGAAGCATTTGTTGAAATAAAAAATAGAGATCCCTCTCCCACACTTAAACATAACATTGTCCACAATGTTTAAACCGGTACATGCAAACCAATCAACAAGTGAACCGAAAGTTGTGAAGTCCAATTTAAATCGAAGCACAACACATCGAATTCATAAAGAGGAGGGAGAAGGGTGACAGGTTGCAGGCAAAACAAAAAGGATAAGTGAAAATAGTGGAGGAGATCAATGTAATTGTAAAGATAACAATGAAATAAGAAGGCCATCAGTATCCAAATAGTTAAACCAGCATCCAATCCAGCAAAGTAATGAAAACACCAAAAGCTTAACAAGTATCTAGCAACGTCGACTCAAAACAGAAATAAAAAGCAAGAAACAAAGCACAAAAAGAAAGAACTACTGCTGCGTCCCAGTATCATCTGCCCTGGACCCAGATGGTCCTACACCAGAAGTGCCTACTCTAGATGTCCCGGCTCCGCTTTGAGGGTCATCCTCCTCAGAAGGTAGGAGAAAGTTCAACTGTTCAGCAATCAAAGCATCCACACGATGGCAGTAAAGCCGGTCTCGATCATAAAGAGCATCGTGGTCCTTCTGCCTCTTCATCTCTCAGAGGAGTATGACATGCAACTGGTGGATATGCTCTGCCAGCTCATCGATATCATCAGCCAGGGTGTCCAAGATGACAGGTTTTGAGGCTTCTTGATCTTCCTGGCCTTCTTGGGCTGCTGGCTGGTGCACCAGCTACATGGGCTACTCTAACATCATAAACAGGTTGGATGGGTGGAGGTGGTCCAATGACAGGCTGTTTAAGGCGGTCATATCGAAACAAGGGGGCTAGCTGTCACACCTTACTATTATATCCACTTAGGATTCATTTAAAACCACTTTAGACCACATTGGATGGTCTTGGGCTCACTTTTGACCTTAAAAACGCTAAATTTCGGATTTTTACTGTTCATCAGGTAAAAATCCAGTTTTTCTGGCCCAACTTCAAAAATTCATAACTTATTCCATAAAAATCCAATTGGGGTGATTCAAAATTTTATTTAAATATCTTTAAGTCCTCTTTCAAGGAAAAATAATTTCATGATCCAATTTCTCATGAAAAAGCATCAGGTTTTTGTGAAATGCAACACTGTCCATTTGCCAAAAACCCTTTTTTCCAGATTCTGACCTTTAACTTTGAAAAATCATTAAAATTCATATACTTGGTCATTTTTAACGTATTAGATATCAAATTGAAGTTCAGCACGTTATCTTTCATCATACCAAATTTCGTGATTAAACACATTCGGGAGAATAATCAAAAAGTTGCACGAACATGGGAGTGTCAATGTGCCTACAGCACTGTTAGCTTAATATATACATGACCAAAAAGGGTCCACGAAATTTTATGGCAAAACACCATACTTTAGCCTCCAATCTGTAGCTTTCTCATAGTAGTTTTAGGCCCTACCCATCGTGAAAGGTAATCAACTGCAAGAAGGATGTATGTAAAACCCATAGAAGGAAGAAAGGGGCCCATGAAATCAATACCCCATACTTCAAACACCTCACAGAAAAGCATTGGGTGTTAGGGTAATTCATGTTTCTTAGTTAGGCTACCAAATCTTTGGCAAATATCCCAATTCTTGCAATACTCATAAGAGTCTTTAAAGAGTGATGGCCAATACAAACCAGCTTCCAATATTTTTCTTGCAGTCTTGTTAGCACTAAAATGACCTCCACAAGTTTGAGAGTGGCAAGCATGCAGGATTTCTTGAAATTCTTCATTTGGTACACATCTTCGAATGATTTGGTCGCTCCATACCTTCCAAAGGATTGGAGGGTCCCAAATATAGTGTTTAGATTCACTCTTAATCTTCTGCATCTGAAAATGAGACAATGAAGAAGGAATTAGACTAGCAACTAAAAAGTTGACAATGTGACAATACCAAGGTTCTATAAGAGACAATGCAGAAACAGAACAATCCTTAAACTCATCATAAACAAAATCTGAAGCAATTACTCCCCTTGTAGTTTCTGGTAAGCGACTTAGATGGTCAGCCACCACATTTTCTGCTCCAGGCTTGTCTTTGATATCAATATCAAATTCTTGGATCAACAACATCCACTTTAGGAGCCTCGGTTTGGATTGTGGCTTGCTAAAAAGATACTTAACAGCAGAATGATAAGTAAAAATAGTAACTTTAGAGTTAATTAGGTAAGGTCTAAACTTATCTAATGCAAAAAAAATAGAAAAGACCTCCTTTTCAGTAGTTGTATAATTAGTTTGAGCCTTATCTAGTGTCTTTGAAGCATAAGCAATAACTTTGGAAGCCTTACCATCTTTTTGTCCCAAAACTGCACCCACTGCATTGTTAGAGGCATCACAACACAATTCAAATGGTAAATTCCAATTAAGGCAAGTCAAAATAGGTGGAGAAGTCAATCTGAATTTAATCTCATCAAAAGACATTTTACACTCATCAGTGAAATCAAAGGAAGCATCTTTTTGCAGTAATTTAGACATTGGAAAAGTCACTTTACTAAAATCTTTTATGAACCTTTTATAAAATCCAGCATGGCCTAGGAAAGATCTAAGTTCTTTAAGATTTGTTGGATAGGGTAAAGATGAAATTACTTCAACTTTTGCCTTGTCTACCTTTATTCCCTTTTCAGAAATTAGGTGACCTAGAACTATTCCTTGTTAGACCATAAAGTGACATTTTTCAAAATTCAAGATAAGGTCCTTTTCAACACATTTAGATAGAGCTTTTTCCAAGTTCACTAAGCATTCATCAAAATTATTTCCATAGATGGTAAAGTCATCCATAAAAACCTCAATCCCATTCTCTAGCAAATCACTAAAGATGGATAGCATACACCTTTGGAATGTGCCCGGTGCATTGCAAAGTCCAAATGGCATTCTTCTATATGCAAATGTGCCAAAGGGGCAAGTAAATGTAGTCTTCTCTTGATCTTGAGGTGCAATGGGAACCTGAAAATAGCCACTGAAACCATCAAGGAAACAATAGTGAGATTTATAAGCTAATCTTTCAAGCATTTGATCTATAAAGGGTAGGGGAAAATGATCTTTTCTTGTAGAATCATTAAGCTTCCTATAATCAATGCAAACACGCCAAGAATTCTGTATTCTAGTGGGGATAAATTCATTTTTCTCATTCCTAACCATAGTGATTCCACTTTTCTTAGGAACAACCTGAACCGGACTTACCCATTCACTATCTGAAATAGGGTATATAATACCAGCACTAAGCAGCTTTGTTACTTCCTTTTTAACAACATCAAGTATGAGTGGGTTAAGTCTTCTTTGAGGTTGCCTTATGGGCTTTGCATTTTCATTTAACAAGATTCTATGAGTGCAAATTGAAGCATTAATACCAGGAATATCTGCTAGAGACCACCCAATTGCACTTTTATACCTCTTCAAAACAGCAAGTAACTGAGACTCTTCAAGATCAGTCAAAGAGTTAGAGATTATCACCGGTAGTCTTTCATTTTCAGCTAAAAATGCATATTTCAATGTTGATGGCAGGGGCTTAAGCTCCAATTCAGGAGGTTGAACTACTGAGGGTATCAGTTTCTTGAGCTCTAAGGTAGTGCAATTATTTTCAGATTGCTTCAAAGCTTCAACACCAAAAATTGTAGTTGTACATTCATCCTCATGTGAGCAACGCTCCTTAATGGGTCCCTGCAATAATGCATTTAAAACATCTATAAATCCATGTGAAAACTCAAAATTAGATGCAGTATAGTCTTGAGGAATTCCAATTTCACAAGTAAAAATAGATTGCAAAAAAGCACTCCTTATGCTGCATATTTCAGCAAATTTGGTTGGTGTCATGCTTAATTTCCTAGGTTTGTGAGCAGCTGCACTTTGCATGATTTCCAAGAAATATTCTAGTTCTGCATGGTTAAAGAAATTAAGATCAAGTGACTTGTAAATAGGACTGGAATACAAAATATGATAAAAATTTAAAGACAAATCCTGTTGTTCAGAAAGTTCAGCTTCATGCTCCTTGAATGGGGATTCGTCCATGAGAGTTGGGCTAGCCTTGCAATCATGATTCTTGTGCCCTTCACCTTCCTCTTCTTGTACAGGAATTGATTCACTCTCTTATGTTGTTAAGAAATCTACAAGTAATCTTCTTGCAAGTTGTTCATCACTTGACAGTGTGGAATTAACATCAATTGAAAACTTGATGGATGAAACTGAAGACAATTCACTCCCCGTGGAAAGCCAGCCATCAATTTTAGAATCAATGCTAGACACATCATCGAGGTGTGAAGAAAAAAAAGATGAAGGAGAATATATGGAAGAGAAAGAAACGAAAGAATCTTCAGTATCATCATTGCTATCATGCTCAAAAATAGATTCACACTCATTTTCAAGTGACAAATCAATCATATTAAGCCCCAACAGAGAATAATCCTCATGTGGATGTTTCATCATCTCATACATATTAAATTGAATTTCTTGACCACCAAATTCCATTTTTATAATCCCATCTTTCATGCAAATCATGGTATTGGCGGTTCTTAGAAATGGTCTACCCAAAATTAATGTGCTTTCACTTATGGCCTCATTAGTCATATCGAGCACATAAAAATCAGCAGGAAATACAAGGTATTTTACTTGGACCAAAATGTCTTCTAAGATTCCCTTGGGATTCCTAATAGACTTATCAGCTAGTTGCACTAAGACACTTGTAGGTTTCATGATTTCAACTCCTAAAGCATAGTAAACAGAACTTGGTATCACATTAATAGCAGCACCTAAATCTAGCAAAGCTTTAGAGATATGAAACTTACCAATTTGACAAGGAATGGAGAAAGCTCTCGGATCTTGGCATTTCACAGGTAATTGAGCTTTAAAAAGAGCTGAAACATTAGGGCCAACTTGCACCAATTCATTAGTTTTAAACTTCCTTTTGTTAGTGCAAATGTCTTTCAAGAATTTTGCATATTCAGGCACTTTCTTCAACAAATCTAGCAAAGGAATATTAATTTCTACTTTACTAAAGAAATCTAAGACTTCTTTATTCTGGTTTTCTTTTGCAACCTTCTATCCAAACATAAAAGCCTTAGGGAAAGGCAGATCTTTCAAGCTTACCTCTTTACCTTTACTTCCCGGTTTGTTGTTCATGTGAGGATCTTCAACTTTATCTTGCTCCATCTTTTCTTTGTTCTGGTTAGGCTCTGAAATTCTTGAAGAAGATTACTCCAAGTTCTCTCCTAATGGTGCTTCATAGACTCCTTTATCAACCTGAGTTAAAGGGCCTGCTTGAGTTGTGCAACCTTCAGTAGTTACACTTCTAAATCCGACTTCTTTTCTTCCATGCAAAAGTTGCTTCTCTCTTAAGCTTTCAGATTCCACACTTAGTGGTTTCTTTTGCTGGACAGAGTTCCCTTTAGTGCAATGATCTTTCTCCAATTCAAATTCTTCATCACTCTCATTGAATGTCACTTTCCTTCCACTTCTCAAATTTATGGCATTCAATGACTTGGGATTAATCACAGGATTGGACGGTAAAGCTCCACTTGTTTTTGCTTGAAAACTGCTGAAATTGTCTGAAATTTGGGTAACAAAGTTAGCCAAGTTTGAAGTCTTAGTCTCCCATTGTTCAACCCTATTCTCTATAGCAACCATTCTTGCATCAGATGCAGTGGTATGCTTATCAATTCTATCCATTTGAGATGCCATAGCACTAAGGTTAGCATTCATACTGTTCATGCTTTTCAACAAGAGGTTCATGTCATCATTCCTTGAATTACCAATTTCTTGAGTAGTTTGGGAAGGAACCATAGCTTGTTCTGAATGTTGACATTGCTGAAACTTATTCTACATGAACCTTTCCTTGTTGTTCTTTCCTCCTCCCCATCTAAGATTGGGATGATCTTTCCATCCTTCATTATAAGTGTTGGAAAAAGGGTTTCGTTGCTGATATTGACTAGATCTTTGTTGATACATGGCTGCCACTTCTTCAAACTAAGAAGGGCAAGATTCAGTCCAATGCATCATGGAACCATAGGAATCACAAGAGGGAGCTACCAAGGCTTGTGATGTCCCCATAGCACCACATTGTTTACTTGACAAGAGTTGCTCCATCCTAGTCATTCTCTTATCCATCTTCTCTGACAAGGCAGCAATTTGAGAGTCAAAGTTAGTAGGATTTGACCTCAAAATTTCATTAACAGATTGGTTATCCCTTGTGCTGAATTGTTGATTGTTGTTAGCCATCTTCTCTAATAATTCCCAAGCATTGTGAGGAGTCAAATCAAACAGTGAACCATGGGCTGCAGCATCTATTGTGTTCTTGTGATGAGATAGTAAGCCCTCATAGAAATACTGAACTAGATTAGACTTGCTGATTTGATGATTTGGACATTTAGAAAGCATGGCTAGAAATCTTGTCCAATACTCATACAAGGTCTCTCTACTATCTTGTTGAACTCCATAGATAGCCTTCCTCAATTTAGATGTCCTTGATGCAGGAAAGTATTTCTCTAAAAAGGCCTTCTTAAGTTGTTCCCATGTAAGTGTTGTGAAGTGTTGAGGTAGAATTTGCAACCATTCCTTAGCATTTCCTTCTAATGTGAAGTGAAAAGCTCTCCTTAGCACATCTTCCAATTGAGCACCATGGGGCTTTATAGAGGAACAAACAACATGCATATTTTGAAGATGTCTATATGGATCATCCCCTGCAAGACCAAGAAATCTTGGTAAGGTATTAATCAAGGTACCTTTAAGTTCAAAATCAGCTTCAAAGTTATAAAAACCACATGGATCACAGTTCACACTTGAGTTATTAATTTCTCTAATGTTCCTATTCTCCTCATCTCTATTCAATTGAAGATTAGCATTATGAAGAACATTTTCAGCTTGCCTTTCATTTTAAGGTCTATTTGCAGCATCACCTTTCTCAGTTTGAGCATTGTTATTATCTTGATCCATCACAAAATGATTTTCTATAAAACCTCCTAGAGTAGATTCAAATTCTGAAGAAGAGCAAGATTCAACTTGAGGAAAAGGTTCACTCAATATAGGTTGCTTACTAGATTCAGTTATTTGTTTGGTTTTCTTGATTTGCCTTACAGTTCTATTGATTTCCCAATCAAAAGGTAAAAGAGTCTTATCCTGGGACATGCAACTAAGGAACAAGAGGATAGACTAAAGAAATAAATGTGAAAAAGCAATTAGACAAAAGAAAAAGATCAGAGAGAAGCCAAAAAGTTAAGAGGGAATCATGTGAAATCCGCCGCGGCACTTTCTCAAATCCACCGCGGCCTCTATTACAGAGACGACTCCCGAGCCAAATATGGGTAGGCGCTGCGGCGCCTGATGAAATCTGCGGCTCTTGTTATAGAATCGCTACTGTCAAGGGCACTGTGACGTCTGGTGATATCCGTCATGGCGTCTTCTCCTGATAAACCAGGTAAACTGATCTCCAGTAGTTTCTGACACTGCTCACACATTCACTCCTGCAAATTGAACCTTTAACACAATGGTATTAATTTTCCTACAAGAAGAAGATCTCAAAAGTATAAAAACAATCAACCATCATCAGATTTGGTGGAAGAACAATTAAAAGGAAAAAGGTTGCTACAGCAAGGATTCAAACAATTCACAGCTGACCAAATTGTGTTAACTCCTTGACAACCTAAGGAATGAATTTAGAACGCAACAATAAGGAGACAACTCAACAACAAAGCACAAGAGTGAAAATGCAAAAACAACTCAGAAACACTAAAGCTACTTTTTATGTAGTTTTGGGCTTTCACATATTTTTTTTTTCTTCTTGGCAAACCAGTGAATTGCTGAGAACCTTAACAAGTAAGGCTCCCTGGCAACGGCGCCATTTGATAAACCTTATCCCTAGGTAATCAAAATTTTACTAGGAAAATGTAGCAAGTGAGGCAATACCTAGGTCATTCTTCTCAAGGAGCCTTAAGTTGTAATTCAATTCTTAACAATTCACTTTAATTATCAAATTACCAAGGTGAAAGCTTGAGTTTCAGAAAAGAGAAATTGAAACAAGAAACAAATCCAATGAAAGGTAAAATGCAAAAGAGATTCAGATAAGAGATAGTAGTTCCCCTAGCAATTTATCTAACCTTCCTTGTTCAATCTTATAATGTGGAGTCTCTCAAAGTCAATTAAATGGATAGATTCAGCTACTAGATTCATTGTCTTGCTCTGTAGAGAAGGAAAATCAATTGACAAGAACACTTGAGAGGCAAGTTGCAATTCTCTAAGGATGATCACAACTGTGAATCATCAATTCATTCAATCAAAATTCAGAATTACAGAACAACAGTCCAAGTAAAAACGAATTAGATCTACAAATCAACAGAGAATCCTCTATTCAACTGAATCAAGGACACAACTCACATCTGAATGTTCAATCAGATCTAAATTCCAAGAAACATAAATCTATCACTCAACCTTCATTCTAATCACAAATGTTCAACTGAGACAAATGAATCTTAGAATAGAAAGTAGAAACTAGATCTGAAACGACTCCCTGTTCAGCCCTATGAACTCAGGTCAGCTTTATTGCTAGGAGAACTTAGAAATTCAGCTACTCATACTCTGAATTGGAGCAGAAATAGCAAGAATCAATGAAAGATTCATAGATGATCGGTGGAAAATGATGGATTTGGACGAAAATGGAAGAGAGAATTGAGAGAAGGCGGAGAGAACAAGAAAATCAGTGACTGGAGAGAATGAAGAACTAAATCTGGGTCCCCCCGTTTCAGCGCACGACTCTGTATTTAAGTCTAAAGTTTTCCGTCATCCACCGCGGTGCCTCTGTACATCCACCGCGGTGCCTAGCCTGTACGATGTCGTTTCAATTAGTGATCCTGAGCTCCATGTAAACTTTGATCCGTTGTGGCGCCTCTGATCATTCGCCGCGGTGCCTGTGACCGAGAGTGCCTTGGAAATCTGCCACGGCTCTTTCCCATATCCGCCGTGGCGTCTCAGACAGAATGGCGAAAAATGCTAGTGAAACTCCTTGAAATTCACACCAAAGCAGGGATCAAAAGTACACACATATAAAATCATATAAAATCATGCAAAAACACCTACAAAACCTCACAATTCCTTTCACCAACTCTTATGCACAATGAAAGCTGATTATACCCAAAGTATGCAAATATAAATGGCAAAAGCATGAGTTTAGGGCTAGAAATATATGCAAATAATGAGACTTATCACATGCATGTACTCAATATGAAGGTCCAAAGGGGTTTACAATGGTAAAATGATTGGGTTTGTGTTTGGGAAGTGAGGGTCTGAAATCGAATGCCTCTATCATCTTTACAAAAATTGATTCACTAAGCTTCGACTAAGAATTAAAACAAGTTCTAGAGAAATATGAAATAAGCAGATTCACTCAATTTAATAACTTTAGGCCCAAAAATCCTTCTAACAAGGCTAAAATCTCAATTAATCAATCTCAAGCGTTAAAAACCACATAGTCCTAATTTCAAAGCATATCATCATTTACTATTTGTCAAAAACATGAGAATAACTAGTCCAAGTTCACCTCTCATTTAAAAGCATGGAAAGTTTTCTAAAAGCACAAGTACAAATTGAACTTTCCATCAATTTCAAAAGGATGCAGGAGCATAAAGAATCTAAGCAGGAAAAATTTCTGAAGAACAACTGATATTGCAAAGCATTTATTATTTATTATTATTATTTATTTTAAAAAAAATATTTTTTTTTGGTTCGCCGCGGCGAAGAATGGGGGTCACCACGGCGAAAGCTCACAGAGAGCAAAACCTGGAGATAGAGCCTACAAAAGGGGTTTCACCGTGGCAAAGTCAGATGTTTGCCGTAGCGAAAGGTGACAGAGAGCAATATTCAGTGCAATTTTCAACTCTTCAGAAAACTAAGTTCAAAATATTCACAATTCAACCAATTTATTAGTTCAAAAACTCCTCAAAATCAAATAGATGCATGAGAAATATTTGCTAGAATCCATAATAGGTCCCTACCCCATACTTAAACACAACATTGTCCTCAATGTTTGAACCAGTATAGGCAAACCAATCACAAAGTGAACCAGAAGTTGTGAAGTCCAATTGAAATTGAAGCACAACACATCAAATTCACAAAAAAAAGGGAGAAGGTGATAGGTTGCATGCAAAACAAAGAGGAGAATGAAAATAGCAGTTGGGACCAATGTAAGAGTGACAGCAAAATTAAAAGGCCATCAATAGCCAAACAATTGAACAACATCCAATGTATCATAGAAATGCAAATACCAAAAAGCTTAACAAGTAACCAGCTACACCGACTCAAAAGAAACATAAAGAACAATAAACAAAACAAAACACAAAGAAAGAGCTACTGCTGTGTCCCAGTATCATCTACCCCAGACCCAGATGGTCCTGCACAGAAGTGCCCGCACCAGATGTCCCAGCTCCGCTCTGAGGGTCTTCCTCTTCGAGAGGTAGGATTTAGTTCAACCGGTCAGCAATCAGAGCATCCACACGACAGCGGTAACGTCGGTCTCAATCATAAAGAGCATCACGGTCCTTCTGCCCCTTCATCTCGTGGAGGAGGGTGACTTGCAACTAGTGGACATGGTCTTCCAGCTCATCAATATCATCAGCCAAGGTGTCCAAGGTGACAGGTTCAGGAGCTTCTAGATCTTCCTGTTCTTCTTGACCTTCAGGAGTTGGTGCTGAAACGTCCTACTTTTAACCCCTCAGAGCACACATTTGTAAGTGTTATGGTTCAAGCAAATCACGACATAAGCCCGCGGATTTAAAATTTTAACATAACTACTCGGGGTTACTATTCACTGTTAAATTTTCAGATTACAGGTCCAACTTCAAAAATTCATAACTAAATCTATAAAAATAGTATTGAGGTGATATAAAATTATAATGAAAGCTATTTTAATGCTCTTTAAGGAAAAAATATCCAATTAGACTTATCCTTGCCCAATTCGTACAGTTTAATTTATAAATGTTACTGTTCATTTCATAAAATCTGAAACTTCCAGATTCTGTACCTCAACTTTGGAAATCGTATCTCCTTGCATACACATCCAATTGAGGTGATCTACCTCTTGTTTTAAAGCTTGGGATGTGTATTATGAGTCTACTAAATCTCGTGACTTGAATCCTTTGTTTGGTAGGTCAAACTGGAGCTACAATCTCACTGCTTTAGGACATACATTTTATCCCTTAACATCTCTTTACTTTAATTCTTTTTATTTCATTCGCATACATAACATGGGCTTTCTCTTTCCCATTCATGCTCATACATTTCTATACATTCCATAAGCATTATAATTAAATACATGGCATCATAGACATCCATAACAATAATTACATAATAAGAGAATTACACAATGAATAATAATATCATTCATTGACATCAATATTTCTCCACTTTCTTCTCCTTGCTTCTCATGCCATTATTGCCCATCATTGATTGACCTAAATGGTTGGTTAGGGAGGGGTGAGATTCGGGAGAATCTTAGTAGCAAACAATACCACATAATCATGCTAGATGGATGCTAATGCACTACACGCAACTTGTTTATTCTCTTGTTAATTAGTGACACACTAGCATGTTCAAAGCTAACTTCTTGATGCATGGCCATGGAGACATAATCTACTCATCATAAATAGCAATTACAACAGCTAAAACATGTCACAATAACATTCAATAACATGTACACGGCAACACACAAGCATACAACATCAAGCAATGACAATAGGTAAGTTCACTACCTTGCACCTCAAGCTTTCCTCTTACTTTTCCTTTGACTCACTTGACTTTCCAACCATGTGGGCATTGGATGAACATCATCAAACATCCTCTTGGATGTTCCAAGGTCCTAAACATAACCATAATGATCATACAATCCATTAGGACCACTAGATTACATAAAGTTCAAGACTATCTCTCTTGAACCTCAACCCTTTCTCTTAGTCCTAGGGTTTTCTTTCTAGCTTTTCTAACATAAATCTCATTATTTCCCATCCTTATGATCCATTTCTTGTCAATTAGGACTAATTTAGATGGCCTTAGATTCAAGAATATCAAATCTGGAAATTATGCTTTGTGGGTACTGTTCACGCAGAAACTCCAGAATTTTTGCTCAACTTTGAAAATTCATAATTAATTCTAGGAAAATCAAAATTGAGTGGTTCCAAGTCTCACTGAAATCTCCTTAAGTTAAATTTAAAGGAAAAATAGTTTTAGGAACCAATTCTATACCAAACAGTACCAGAATTGTACGTAACTCGAAACTCTTCTAAAAGTTCAACACTGTTTCCAGATTTCAAACCCTAACTTTGAAAAATCACCATAAATCGTACACATATCCAAATGAAGTGTTCTATCCATAGATTTAAAGCTCATAGAGTGTAATTTAAGCATGAAAAATTTTGGAATCAGATATGAACAGTAACTAATTTGAAATAGGCATCAAATCATATGCTACAGCCACCACATACCTTGATCTTGAAGCTTGAACTTATGTGGACTTTCTCTCACTAGAAATAGCTCTTTCTCTCTCTAGATGCAAGAGCGGTAGAGTTTCCCCTATGGATCCTTGCTTGGCTGAAATATGAAGGGGAGGGAGTGCCTATTTATAGCCAAAAATTTGGCTTGAATGGACCAAAATACCCTTGGTGGCTAATAGAAAGGGTAAGGGCAATCTTGGAACTTCAAGTTGACTTTTACATCATCATTGCATCATCTTCTTGCATCATGCTTACCTCAACCTTCTAGAAGATGCCAAGTGTCATGAAAGTGGTGGAGGAGATGGGAGATTAGATCCTAGCCGTTGGATCAAACTTAATTCCTCCGAATTTACTTGGCCCACATTTCTCCAGCTTTCTTTATGGCCTTCCGGAGCTTAGAAAATTCTTTTGTCTGCTCCATAAATTCCCTTTAATTCTAGAGAATATCTATGAATTTTCTTAGGCCATAACACTTCCTTGAAACCTTGCATAAAAATTCATTTACTAAAATGTCCTTTTATCGGCATAACCGGCTTTTTAATTTATTAAAGCCACTCCACTGGCTTTTTGGTTGCAGGACTAATTTTATAAATTAGTACAACCTTTCAACCATTTAACCTCATTTTTGTATATATTTTTGAGGTCTCTTGCTATTTTAAATAATTACCTCAAATGGTATACTTTTTATCGGTAATAACCTTATAAATTCCATTGAAGTTGCCTCAGGGGTATTTTCATCTTTTCTCTTCACAGAAGAGCCTTCGAATATTATTTCCAGTTTTTTGGGATTTTCTTAGAATTCTCTGTGTACTCTTCCCTTTTTTATCCCTGTTGGTCATAACTTTCTAAATTTACGATTTAGTCCTTGCTTGGACTTAGCTTCATATAATCCTCTCTTTGAGGCTTCTAGCTTAACCTTTGGCCTATATCTAGTCTCTTTTCTCTCTCTAGGCCTTCGAGACTTTACTGGAGCCTCTAACTTTGATTACACTTTAGCCTCTTAAAACTTTTACTTTGCAGTTTAGTCCCTGAAACTGCTTTCCCTTCCTTTCTCATCTTTGGGACTTTTGCTCAAAAGGGGTCTAGCAGCCTATCCAATTCAGGCTATTTTTGGTACTTCTGAGGGGCAACGATCTTGAAGATTGAACGCAAAGAGGGGTGTGCTGATTGAGCTCAAGATATTATTATCTTTTCATTACATTATCCATGATTTTGTGGTATTTTCTGGCCCTTTTTAATGATAATTGTGCTTAATTTAGATTAAGAGTCCTTACTTTAAGTTAGTGTCTTTTTGAGGATAAAATTGTCATAATTGGTTATTAATTGTATTCAATTGATTTCTCTGATAATTAAAAGTTTAGGTGAGTTGGGTCCCGAGCGCTCACCAAGGCCAGGGCATGCCTCCAGGCTCAGAGAGCGCTTACAGAGGTACTTACAGATTGCCCACCAACAAGGTCCTCACATCAGCAGTGGGATTCGAACTCACGACCTTGTGGGTTATGAGCCGACTCCTTACCAATTGGACCAACTCTTGTTGGTATTGATTTCTAGGACAATTGATACTTCAATTTGTTGCTTTTTATTGTAGGATACTAGAGATTAGGGCCAGAATTGAAGACCTCAAGGCACAAGAAGCAAGAGAGGATCCTCTACCTCAGTTCGTCGCGGCACACTTTTGCTTCACCGCGGTGAACATCGTCCGTCAAGAAGCAAAGCTCTCTACCATGGTTCACCGCGGCGAACCCCTCGTATCAGCAAATTTCAGACCCGACCATTTCGGGAAATTCTGACCTACCCACCCCCAGGAATCAACCCATACACATAATTTTTGGCTTAGAAACCCTATTTTGGGTATGGTGAGGTCAGACCCTTATTATTTAGCCACCACCTACGTTTCTTTCATCATCTCCTCTCATCTTTCCCACAGAACCCTAATCCTCCATCTCCATCTTCTTCAACTTCCATTTTTCCTGCACTTCTTCTTCATCCATTTTCATTTCCTTCATCTGCTACTGTTATGGCTGAAGATCTACCTCTAGTTAGAGCTGATCCCAAGGCTATGATGAGCTAAGCTTTTCAACTCTTGAAGATGGTGGAGTAGCATGAGTTCCCAAGCTTTAAATGGGAGTTTTAGTTTTAATCTTTGGTTTCTAGCTATGTGTTTATAATTTCCTAGGTATAGGAGTTGTAAAGTCTTAGTTATGCACTTTGATTAATTCTGTAATCAGTGGTTACTGATTATCATTTGTAATTTGGATTGATTGATGTTGAACTATGAGCTTAAATATATGTAGTTGCATATATGCTTATTGTAACTCTCATGATTCTCTCCTATCTTGCATGGTTGTGTTTGGGTACTGAGTTGATTGTGTGTTACATTGAGCCAATTGCATGATCATTCCAAATTTACACATTAGGGAAGCTAAACAAAGTTTTCATTAATGAGTTCATTAATGAAAGCTTTGGACTCATTGAGTTAATGAGGTTCTTTTTAAGAAAATCTAATGGATTTTGAAACTTCCAGTATTTTAAGTGAACCATGATTGCCAACAAAACCATTTTCAAGAGATTTCCTATCAATCACTTCCATTACATCATTATTATCTTAAAAACTCCAAAAACATAGTATCTTAGATTTGTTTTCATTGCATTCAATTTTGGCACATTTCATTAAATGTTAAAAACCCAAAAACCCCTTTTCATTACTTTGCATAGCATTTAGTCTAACTTAGGTAATTAATTAAGGCTCCCAAAAGAGAAATGACCAGAGTTTGCATTATACTGCATAGCTTGGATTTATTTTTGAGTGAGAACCTCAAAGCAAACGACGAAAGGCTCTCTTCAAGTGGCGCCATTGCCGGGGAGCCAAGAAATTGGTTCTCTAGGTTAGCTTATGCTAATTGGTTGTCAATTGAAGTTTTGATCTTTTTGGGTAGCATCTTAGGTAGTTTAGTTGCATATTTGTTCATAGTATAGGTTTTCATCTTGCATAGCATCAAAATTTTTGGAAATACAAACAAATATACTGATTTTCTTGATTTTCTGCATATCTCACGTTGCATCAGTGGAGTCTAGTATCTGATAAGCATTCTGTGACACTTCACCGCAGCCAACTTTCTCCTTCGTCACGGCCAACTATTTAAAAAACTGAAGGATTCCTCTCGGGATACCTTCACCGCGGCAAACATTTTCTTTCACCGCGGCCAACTCCCTACAATCAGATATCTGGTCGCCTTTGTCAACCTTCGCCGTGGCGAACTCTTCTGGAAAATTTTGAAACTTACACTTTTTGCTTCTTTTTCTGTGCATACATACTCATACTCACCCATACACTTGCATATTCACCCATACACTTGCATTCATCACATTGCATGCTTTTAGTTGACTTTGTGTGTTGCAAGTCAATTTTGTTTGCTCTTTCTCTTGTGACTTTTATCTTGCATGCCACGGAAAACAAAACTTGTGCCCTATAACCCTGAGATTGAGAGAAGACTCAGAGAGATAAGAAGAGAGAAAAGAATTGAGGGGACAAGTAAGTTGGTGATTGAGCAAGAGAATATTTCTGTGGAATCTAGCCTATCTAGTAGTGAGAGTGAGCCTACTGACCAAGAGATAATGGCTAAATTACCACAAAACCAACCTAATCCTAACCCCAATGCCAACCAAGTGAGGAATGGAGGCAATGGAGGGAATGGAGAACATGAGAGAGTAGGAGAAAATAATAGAAACCCTAGGAGAAGAACAATTAGAGAAGCCACAACTTCTGATGTAAATTTTGACCCTTTTACTGCGGCTTGTCCAAATTTTGAAGTTAACTTTGAGATTAAAGGTTTATTGATTAACTCTTCCCAAATTTCATGGCTTGACAGGAGAAGACCCATACCTCCATCTGCAATCTCTTTCCATGATTTTTCAGAGTATGAAGCCTGTGGGAGCATCATTGGACCAAGTGCTATGGAAGGTTTTTCATCTATCCTTGGAAGGAAAAGCTAGGGAATGGTACATGAGCCTCCCAAGACATGTAGCTGATGCATACCACAGTTGGGGGAACTTAAGGAAGGCATTTCTGAGAAATACTTTCCGGCTTCTCGTACTTCATCAATGAGGAAGGAGATTTATTCTGCCAAGCAAGACTATGACGAATCTCTCTATGATTACTGGAATAGATTTCAGGACCTACTTTAAGATGCCCACATCATCAAATTCCAGATGAACAACTGGTGCAGTACTTCTATGATGGGTTGAAGAACCAAGAGAAGGGTATGTTGGATGCTGCATCAGGAGGATCTTTGATAGACTCCACTGCTGAGGAGGCTTGGGATTTGATAAAGAAGATGGCCCTGAATCATCAATAACATGGTGTGAGAGATACTAGAGGAGTGCATGAGATGGGAGCTGCTTCGGTGCACAGTAGGAGAATGGACGCTTTGGAATCAAAAGTAGATTCTTTGGGAAGCAAAGTGACATCTCAATTGTCTTTGATCACTGCTGAATTGAAGAATATGAGTGTGCATCGCCCATCCGCTCCTATGGACATTACAGCGCCTAGTTGTGAAACATGTGGATCAGTCATGCATATTTCTAGCGTTTGTCCAGACCGCTATGAGGAAGTGTCTGCAGTCTTCCAAGGCCGTCCAAATCAAAAGTGGGACCCCTACTCCAACACTTACAACGAGGGATGGAAAGCAAACCCTCGATTGGGCTGGAGGAATGATGATAGTAGACCTCCAAACAGATTTCAGAAGAGTGGAGGAGCTGGTCCATCTTCAAACCAGTTCCAAAACCAATCTCAAGCCCTAACTGTCCCACCTAAGGATGAAACTAATCAACTCCTACAAAATATGATGGCCTTAATGAAGGAAGAAAGGACTGCTAACGCTACTCAGTTCAACTCCTTAGCTTCACTAATTCAACAAGACTCATCCAAGAATGATGCTAGATTTAGTGCTTTGGAAAAGAGGATGGAGCAATGGGAGACTAAATCTGAGAACATTAACTCCTATGTAACTCAGTTGTCCAACAACATGAGTGAGCAACAAGCAAGGAGCAGTGGCGCAATCCCCTCCAACACTGTTATCAATCCTAAGGGCTTGAATGCTATTACCCTTAGGAGTGGGAAGCAAGTGAAATTCAAGAAGAGGAGGATGAAGTTATAGATGAGGAGATCTTGTGTGATGAGCTGCCACAAGCACCTTCAAAAGAGAAGCATTCTGAAAGCTCCAAGGAGAAGAGGCTAAAGCTGAAAGAAGCCTCAAAAGAACATGATGGCAAGGGGACAACTGTGGAATCTGAGCCAAGCAATCATGGAGCCTCAAGCAAGGAAGGTAAGGAGGTAAACATCAATGAACTACCTTTCCCTAATGCTTATTTGAAAAATGTGAAAATGGGTAAGGAGAGGCAAGATCATGAGTTGCTTGAGACATTTAGGAAGGTAGAAGTGAATATACCCTTGCTTGACCTGATTAAAAAGATTCCTAAGTATGCTAAGGTCTTAAAAGAATTATGTACTCAAAAGAGGAGATTTAAACCTAATGAAAGAGTCCAATTACCCTCTAATGTGTCTGCTTTGTTTAAACCCCAAATTCCTGTAAAGTGTCAAGACCCTGGATCTTTCACTATCCCTTGCACTATAGGAAAGGTTACTATAGGGGGAGCCTTGTTAGATCTAGGTGCAGCCATTAATGTCATGCCTAAGTCCGTATACACCTCTCTAGGAGTCAAGACTCTTAAGTCTACCACTGTTGTGCTCCAACTAGCTGATAGGACTATTAGGTATCCTGAGGGCATTATTGAAGACATTTTAGTCCAAGTTAAGGGATTGGTGTTTCCTGCTGATTTTTATGTGCTTGACATGTCTTCTGAACGTGTGAATGATACTACACTCATCCTTGGTCGACCTTTCTTAAGGACTGCTAATACCATGATTAGCATGAAAGAGGGCACCATAACTATGGAGGTGGGTGATCATAAAGTTTCTTTTAACATGTATGAAGCAATGAAACATCCTTATGAGGACTATTCACTTTTGGGGGTTAACATGATAGACATTGCTGTTGAGGATGCATGCTCTGAAGTTGAATTGCAAAATGACTCTTTCTATTCTGATATTTACACTGATGAATCTATTGATGAGGATGAATCCATTTCTTCTTTTTCATCTCTTTACTCTACACCTTCTTCTTGCTCATGTGGTGGTGATGTTACATGCCTTAATTGTACTGTGTTTAATTGTATGCTTTCCATCCCACATGCATTTTCTGTTTCCTCCCTTGACTCCAAGTTAGACTGTGATTCCTCTATTATCAGTGATAATTCCCTTGGGGAAAGGTTTCCTGTTGTTATTTCAGATATGGAGGAAGAAGTCATGGAGAAGAATCCCTCTAAGGCGGTTGCTGTAGATCAACTAGAAGTTGGTTCAACGCTTGGAGAGGAAGCTAACTGCAAGGTTGAGGAACTCTCACTGGTTGAAGGAAAGGGGAGTAATCTGTTCTCTCTTGAACTTCATAAATTGATTCCTTCTATTGTGCAACCACCTACACTTGATTTGAAACCCCTACCCCCTACTGTGAAGTATGCTTTTCTAGAGTCTGATGAGCGATTACCTGTCATTATAGCTAACTCCCTGTCTAAGGTTGAGGAAGAAAGACTCCTTACTGTATTGAGAGAGCATAAGAGGGCTATTGGGTGGACTTTAGCGGACATTCCGGGGATTAGCCCAGCCATTTGCACACATAGGATCTTGCTTAGTGAAGGTTCCAAACCAGTGAGACAACCCCAGAGAAGACTAAACCCCCTGATTCTTGATGTGGTTAAGAAGGAAATTACCAAACTTCTAAGTGCTGGGATCATCTATCCCATATCTGATAGTGAGTGGGTTAGTCCGATACATGTAGTGCCTAAAAAGAGTGGGGTTACTGTGGTTAGAAATGATAGGGATGAGCTTATTCCTACAAGAGTTCAGAATTCCTGGCGTGTGTGCATAGATTATAGAAAACTCAATGATGCCACACGAAAAGATCATTTCCCTCTTCCTTTCATAGACCAGATGCTTGAGAGACTTGCAGGCAAATCTCATTACTGTTTTCTAGATGGTTTCTCTGGGTACTTTCAAGTACCTATTGCACCAGAGGACCAAGATAAAACTACTTTCACATGTCCTTTTGGTACCTTCGCCTATCGTAGGATGCCTTTTGGGTTATGTAATGCTCCAGGGACTTTCCAACGTTGTATGATGGCTATATTCTGTGATTTCTTAGAGGAATGTATGGAAGTCTTTATGGATGATTTTACTGTTTATGGTGGTTCTTTTGATGATTGTCTTGCTAGTCTTGAAAAAGTTTTAAAAAGATGCATTGAAAAGAATTTGATTTTAAACTTCGAAAAGTGTCATTTTATGGTCAATGAAGGGATAGTGCTAGGGCATTTGATTTCTAAAAAGGGAATTGAAGTTGATAAAGCTAAGATTGAGGTTATATCTTCTTTGCCTTATCCTGCTTGTGTTAAAGATATTAGATCATTTTTGGGTCACGCGGGATTTTATAGGCGGTTTATAAAAGATTTTAGCAAGATTGCTTTACCTCTCTCAAAGCTTTTACAAAAAGATGTGAAATTTGATTTTGATGATTCTTGTAGAGTTGCTTTTGATGATTTAAAGTCTAAACTCATTTCTCCTCCTATTCTTGTTGCACCTAACTGGACTTTGCCCTTTGAGATTTCATGTGACGCTTCTAATTTTGCTGTAGGAGCTATGTTAGGCCAGAGGGAGGAGAAGCTCTCAAGAGTCATTGCCTATGCTTCGAAAACACTGGATGCAGCTCAAGTCAACTATACAACAACAGAAAAAGAGCTATTTGCAGTTGTTTTCGCTTTAGAAAAGTTTAGGCCTTACTTGTTAAACTCTCATGTGACTGTTTTCACTGATCATGCAGCTGTTCGCTATCTTCTTAAGAAACCACAATCTAAGCCAAGATTGATTAGGTGGGCATTACTTCTCCAGGAATTTGACATTGAAATAAAGGATCGAGCAGGGGCAGAGAACCATGTAGCCGATCACTTAAGTAGGCTACCAGATGATACACGGGGAGTAGACTCTTCTGAACTCACCTGTGATTCCTTTCCTGATTCAGTATTATGTGCCTTAGCTGTTAAAGAGCCTTGGTATGCGCATATTGTTAATTATCTTATAACTGGACTCACCCCTCCTTTTATGTCTAAATTTCAGGCACAAAAACTTTGAAGCGAATCGAGACACTACATTTGGGATGCCCCTCATCTATGGCGGATATGTAGTGACCAGGTTATAAGAAAGTGTGTGCCTAGTGAAGAGTTTGAGTCTATCATTGCAGCTTGCCATTCCATGGTTTGTGGTGGTCATTTCAGTGCAAGGAGAACATCTAGGAAGATTTTAGATTCTGGTTTTTATTGGCCAACCCTTTTTAAAGATTCTTATGACTTTTGTCGGTCCTGTGACAAATGTCAACGTTTTGGAGGGTTAGGTAAAAGACACGAAATGCCTCAACAACCTTTACTGTTTTGTGAAATTTTTGATGTTTGGGGAATTGACTTCATGGGTCCCTTTCCTCCGTCCTTTGGTTTTATATACATTCTTCTAGCTGTTGATTACGTCTCCAAATGGATAGAGGCTGTACCTACTAGAAAAGATGATGCCCAGGCGGTTTCTAAGTTTCTTAAGTCCAACATTTTCTGTAGGTTTGGGATTCCAAGGGCTGTGGTGAGTGATAGAGGTACACATTTTTGTAATAAGGTAGTAGATAACTTGTTTTCTAAATTTGGTGTCACCCACAAAGTCTCCACTGCATATCACCCCCAAACCAATGGCCAAGCTGAAATATCTAATAGGAAGTGAAGCATATTCTGGAAAAAATGGTCAACCATCCAAGAAAGATTGGAGCCTAAGATTAGAGGAAGCATTGTGGGCCTATAGAACTGCCTATAAGTCACCAATTGGAATGTCTCCTTATCGCTTAGTCTTTGGCAAAGCATGCCACCTACCAGTAGAATTGGAGCATAAAGCATATTGGGCAGTCAAACAATGTAACATGGACTTGGAATCTTCTGGGATGGAGAGGAAGTTGCAGCTGCAAGAATTAGAGGAGTTGAGATTGGAGGCTTATGAGAACTCTCGACTTTACAAGGAGAAGACAAAATTTGTGCATGATAAGGGTCTCCTACGGAAGAATTTCAAGGTGGGAGACAAGGTACTGATGTTTAAGGCCAGATTCACATTTAAGCAAGGAAAGTTCAATACCCGTTGGGATGGGCCTTACACAGTCACAAAGGTGCATAATTTTGGAATGGTGGAGCTTCTTAATGAGGAAACTGGAGCAAAGCTTAAAGTTAATGGCCATCAACTGAAGCTCTACCATGAGAACCAAAAGCCTCCTTAACTCCCTGGTCATTTCTTTCCTTCACTCATTTACATGCTTTTGCTTAATTATTGATCTTGCTATGTTTTGTGCATTGTATGTTGAATGAGTGGGGGGGAGAAACCCTTTTCAGTAGGAAAGTAGTGTAGTTATTGTTTGAATTCAATAAGACCCCCTGGAAGTTTTGATCTCTATCCTATCTTATTTTGTGCTTGATGATTTGGTGCTTGTAATGAATTATATGATTCAAATTGATTGAGAAAGTTTGTCTGTGGTATACTGCCTAATCATGGACTTGTTGAACACCTTCTGATCTCTTTTGATGCACTTTAAAGTTTTTGAAGTATCCAGCTTCATCTGTTGTTTGGTGTTGTGTTTCTCTGATGTTTGAGTGTTTTCTGTATTGTTCTGTGCTCTCTGTGACACTTCGCCGCGGCAAACCCTATCCTTCGCCGCGGCGAAGTGGTTCATTTTCTCTTGTGTTGCTCTCGGTGATGTTTCGCCGCGGCGAAGGTCGCTAGTCTCTGTTGTTGCTCTCGGGAAGGTTTGGCCGCGGCGAACGTTCACCTTCGCCGCGGCGAAACCCTTCCTTTCTCCTTTTGTTTTCGCCTTCGGGCATGGTTCGCCGCGGCGAACCCGCCGTTTCTGCGCTGGACGGTTTCGTTTTTTCCTATTTTCGCGTGAATTTCCCTTTTTGCCCCCCATTCTGACTCACCCACTTTTCTCCTGAGCCCATTTTGGTCTTTTCCCTTTCCCCTTCCTTTAAACCTTTAACCATTCAATTCTCCCAAAACCGTCGCCCCCCTCATTTCTAAATCCCCTCTTCGACTTCTCCCCTTTTCATGCGGCCAACCCCCTCTCCCTTCCATCTAAACCCGTCGGCTCCCCCTCTCCTTATCCCTCTCAATCGCTTCCCCCTCTCTTCTCTTCTCTCCTTATCTCTTCAATTTTCGGTCCCTCTCTCTCTTTCTCTGCTCTACCGTGCGCACCGCTGTTCTCTCCCCTCTCTGTGGTATGTTTCTCTCTTCCTTTGTTCTTTCCTTTAGTTTAATTTTGTTTAGTTGTTATTTAGCTTGTTTGTTCTGGTATTGTGTTGTTGGGTTGGGTTATTTTGTTGTTAGATTGTAGTTACGTAGCCTGTAGGTTATCTAATGATTCATAGTACATTGTGTTTTTCTTTAATCTCTTTACTTAATTTGAAAACTTTTGATCCTCTGAAAACCTATGAATCATTATATAACCATTTGCTACTGTCTAGGTTGTAATTTTGGTTTTTTCTGGGTTATTTAGGTTGTGGTTGTTTGTTCTGTGTTTAGTGTTTCTGTTGTTTGTTGCTACAGGACAATGCCTCGCACCAAACGCCCTGAACCCTTACCCGTCTGACTCTGACTCAGAGGAAGCCTTGTCTTATGACGACCTCTATAAGTTAGTAGACCAGCGCCCCCTCCTTAAGGAGAGACCCTTTCCTCTTGACCCACCAGACAACCCCTTTGTCCAAAAACTCCGGGAATCCCAATTGACCGAATTGGTTCGCCCACGAGAAATGGGCAATGATGCCTTCGTTCGCCACTTTTACACCTACGCCCGCCTTAATGGCATGTTATCCATCGTGTTCCGTGACCACCGTGTGAATTACTCCTTCACCACAGATAACATATCCCGCCACTACCGCCTTCCTGAGGTTCGTCATTCCCACTATTCGCATTACAGAGATAATTACCCTTTTGATGAAATTGTCCAGACCCTGTGCCGGGATGGTGCCACTTGGCATCGTCCCCGCACTGCTGAGCTTTACTTGAAACGCTCTGATTTCGGCCTGAGGCGAGGCCGTGGCTGCACCTGGTCTGCAACAACATCTTGCCCACTTCCCATCTCCAGAACCTTCCTAAACGCCAAGCCCTTTACGTTTTCTCCTCATGACCGGAAAAACTTTCAATGTAGCTGAAACTATCCAATCAGCCCTCTACGATTCCGTCAACACCACCAAACTCACCAATAGCATCATTTTTCCCCACCTTATCTCTGACATTTTCCGCGCTGCGGGGTACCTGAATTTGATAATGACAGCTATTTCGAACCTGCACCCCTCTTCCGGTATGAGCGCCTCAAACAGCCTACTATTGGACCCCACCCTCCTATCCATCCTGTTTACGATGTTAGTGCAGGCCAGGCAGCTGCTGAGCCAGCCGAGGAAGGCCAAGATGCTCCTGAGCCTTCCCAGCCAGTCACCTTAGACGCACTTGCGGATGACATTGACGAGCTGTCTGAGGATGTTCACCAGTTACGCATTACACTACTCCGGGAGATTAAGCGGCAAAAGGACCGTGATGCATTGTATGACCGAGATCGTCGCTACCGCCGCCGTATTGATGCCTTGATCGCGGACCGGTTGAACTTTGCCTTACCAGCTGAGGAGGAGGAGCCACAGAGCAGTATGGGTATGGACGGAGCAGGCACATCGGTGCAGGACCATCAGGGTCCGGGCAGATGATCCTGGGCAGCAGCTTTAGTTTTTAGTCTCTGTGTTTCTGTTGTTTTTCTTTGTTTCGTTGTTCTGTTGTTCTGAGGCTGGATATTTCTTAACCTTTATTGTGCTCCGTTAGTTTTGAACTTGTTTAGATGGATGCTTTCTCATTGGTTTGTTATGATCTTTGCTTTATTTTCACCCCTGCACTTCATTTCTGGTATTTGCTGTCATTGATTCACATGTTCACACTTGAGGACAATGTTGTGTTTAAGTGTGGGGGAGGGACTATTGTGGATTTTAGCAAATAATTCTCATGCATCCATGCATCTATGTGATTTTGAGGTGTTTTTGAACTGATAAATTGGTTGAATTGTGAATTTTTGAACTTGGTTTGCTGAAGAGTTGAAAATTGCACAGGATTTCGCTTTCTGCCACCTTCGCCGCGGCAAACATTGCCTTCGCCGCGCAACCCTTTTTCACGTTCATGTAGCTCTCGGCCACACTTCGCCGCGGCAACTTATGTTTCGCCGCGGCGAAGCAGGGCCTTTCTCCAGATTTTGCTCTCTGTGAGCCTTCGCCGCGGCGACCCCCCTTAAAAATTTTTTTTTTAAATAATAAATTCTTTGCAATTTCAACTGGTCTTCAGAAATTTTCCTGGCTTAGATTCTTTATGCTCCTGCATTCTTTTTAAAATTGATAGAAAGTTCAAAGTCTACTTGTGCTTTTAGAAAACTTCCCATGCTTTTAAATGAGGGTTGAACTTGGGCTAGTTATTCTCATGTTTTTGACAGATAGTAAATGATGATATGCTTTGAAATTATGACTGTGTGGTTGTTAACCCTTGAGATTGATTAATTGAGATTTTAGCCTTGTTGGAAGGATTTTTGGGCCTAAAGTTATTAAATTGAGTGAATCTGCTTATTTCATATTTCTCTAGAACTTGTTTTAATTCTTAATCGAAGCTTAGTGAATCAATTTTTGTAAATATGATAGAGGCATTCGATTTCAAATCCTCGTTTCCCAAACACAAACCCAATCATTTACCGTTGTAAACCCTTTGGACCTTCATCTTGAGTACATGCATGCAATTATTTGTAGTAAAAAAAAAATAAAAAAAAGAAAGAAGAAGAAGAAGAAGTTTTAAATCGAAAAAAAAAAAAAAAAAAAAGAAGAAAAGAAAAGAAAAAAAAAAAGAAAGAAAAAGAGAAAAAGCAAAGAAAAGAAAGGATAAAGATATAAAAATTATAAAATAAAAACTAAGTAGCTTCTTCCCTTGCTTTTATTTAGATTAATTCTGTCTTAATAATTTGTATGCTTGTACTCATTTCCATTTTCATTCTCATTCCATTCATTTCACTTGGCCTTCATTCAAGTTCTAACCCTTAAAAGTCCTCTTGATTTGCAAAGTTTGCTTCCTGTGGTGGAGAGGTAGAATTATTACAAGCCTATGGTAGGAATTGGATTGAGTAGACTTGGAGTGAAATAACCCTAAAACAAGTGAGTTAAGAGTGAAACACTTATCCGTGAGATAGATCTTTCTTGATCAATCTTTTGAGTTAATTGTCCATTGTGCTCATTTTCTTAGCATATCCTTGTTTACTGATGTCAACCCTGTGAGAGTTTCTTACTAATCTTCTGCTTTCATCTTTAAGCATGGTAGTGTTTCTCTTTGTGCTAGTATCTCTTTGAATTATTCTTGAGCTTTGTCCAGGAGTACAAAGGTCTAAGTGTGGGGGAATTTGATTGAGCTCAAGATATTATTATCTTTTCATTACATTATCCATGATTTTGTGGTATTTTCTGGCCCTTTTTAATGATAATTGTGCTTAATTTAGATTAAGAGTCCTTACTTTAAGTTAGTGTCTTTTTAGGATAAAATTGTCATAATTGGTTATTAATTGTATTCAATTGATTTCTAGGACAATTGATACTTCAATTTGTTGCTTTTTATTGTAGGACACTAGAGATTGGGGCCAGAATTGAAGAACTCAAGGCACAAGAAGCAAGAGAGGATCCTCTGCCTCAGTTCGCCGCGGCACACTTCTGTTCGCCGCGGCGAACATCGTCCTCAAGAAGCAAAGCTCTCTCATGGTTCGCCGCGGCGAACCCCTCGTATCAGCAAATTTCAGACCCGACCATTTCGGGAAATTCTGACCTACCCACCCCAGGAACCGACCCATACACGCAATTTCGGGTTAGAAACCCTATTTTGGGTATGGTGAGGTCAGACCCTTATTATTCAGCCACCACCTACGTTTCTATCATCATCTCCTCTCATCTTTCCCACAGAACCCTAATCCTCCATCTCCATCTTCTTCACCTTCCATTTTTCCTGCACTTCTTCTTCATCCATTTTCATTTCCTTCATCTGCTACTGTTATGGCTGAAGATCTACCTCTGGTTGGAGCTGATTCCAAGGCTATGATGAGCTAAGCTTTTCAACTCTTGAAGATGGTGGAGTAGCATGAGTTCCCAAGCTTCAAAGGGGAGTTTTAGTTTTAATTTGGTTTCTAGCTATGTGTTTATAATTCTAGGTTAGGAGTGTAAAGTCTTAGTTATAGTTTGATTAATTAGTAATCTTGTATCTTAGTGGTTTAATTCTGTAATCAGTACGATTATTTGTAATTTGGATTGATTGATGTTGAATTATGTTATCATTGTAATTTGGATTGATGATGTTGAACTATGAGCTTATGTAGTTTATATGCTTATTGTAACTCTCATGATTCTCTCCTATCTTGCATGGTTGTGTTTGGGTACTGAGTTGATTGTGTGTTACATTGAGCCAATTGCATGATCATTCCAAATTTACACATTAGGGAAGCTAAACAAAGTTTTCATTAATGAGTTCATTAATGAAAGCTTTGGACTCATTGAGTTAATGAGGTTCTTTTTAAGAAAACCTAATGGATTTTGAAACTCCCAGTATTTAAGTGAACTATGATTGCCAACAAAACCATTTTCAAGAGATTTCCTATCAATCACTTCCATTACATCATTATTATCTTAAAAACTCCAAAAACATAGTATCTTAGATTTGTTTTCATTGCATTCAATTTTGGCACATTTCATTAAATGTTAAAAACCCAAAAACCCCTTTTCATTACTTTGCATAGCATTTAGTCTAACTTAGGTAATTAATTAAGGCTCCCAAAAGAGAAACGACCCGAGTTTGCATTATACTGCATAGCTTGGATTTATTTTTGAGTGAGAACCCCAAAGCGAACGACGAAAGGCTCTCTTCAAGTGCGGTTTCTGAAATATGGAGAGGTAGTGGGGGGGGCCACGGTTTCTGAATATGGAGAGGGAGTAGGGACGTTTGCGGTGAAAATTGAAAGAAAGGGTAGAGGGGATGTTAATGGGATGGGAAGGGAAAAGACAGAAATGGATTTAAGAGAAGTGAGTGGGTTGGCAGAAATGGAGGGTAAAGTGGGATTTCACATGGAAAATAGGGTTAAATGAAAATACTGTGCGCTGAAACGGCGGCTTCGCCATGCGAACCTTCCTGAGATGAAAAACAAAAGAGAGAGAGAAGGATGTTTCACCACGGCAAAACCATCCCGAGAGTAACACCCAGAAACTGGTGATCTTCACCGCGGCGAAAGGTCACCGAGAGCAACCTAATAGACAAAGGACCACTTCGCCACGATGAAGGCTTAGGTTTGCCGTGGCGAAGTGTCATAGAGACACACAGAACAACACAAAAACACCTAAACAACATAGAAACATAACGCACAAACAACAGAGGCAGCTGGCTACTTCAAAAACTTCAAAGTGCATCAAAAGAGATCAAAAGGTGCTCAATAAGTCCATGATTAAGTAGCATACCACAAACAAGCTTTCTCAATCAATCTAATTCATATAATTCATTACAAGCACACATTACCAGTTGGGGCATATACATCTTTAATAAGTCCATGATTAATGAACTCATTAATGAAAACATTGTTAAGCTTCCCTAATGTGTAATTAAGAATGATTAATGCAAATGGTTCAATGCAATAGAAAATCAACCCATCATCAAAACATGACCATGCAAGATGAAGAGAATCAAGAGAGCTACAAAGAACATATATGTGACCACATATATTGAAGCATGAATGAAATTCAACATTAACCAATCCAACTACAAATGTAAATCATCAACTAATGATTACAGATCAATCAAAGTCTTTCACTAAGGATTTACAAATCCTAGACCTAGGAATTCATAAATACATAGCTAGAACTAAGATGAAACTGAAACTCCCCTTTTGAAGCTCTTAAACTCATGCTAATCATCCATCTTCAAGAGCTGGAGGAAGCCTAGCCACTCATGGTGTGCAGAAACATCTCCACCGAAATTGACTCAGTGTTGCCCATGGATGAAGGTGACAATGGAAGGTGAGGGATTAGGTTTCTGGTGGGAGAGATGAGAGAAGATGAAGAGCAACGTTGATGGTGACTAGATGTCAGTATGTGACCTCATTCCTCCCGAAAATCGGGTTTCTAACCTGAATATGACGTGTCTGGGTAGGTTCATGGAAGTAGGCAAGTCAATTTTTCCCAAAATGGTTAGGTTTGAATATGCTAATATGAGGAGTTCACCACAGCGAAGGGTGGTTTCGGTGCGGTGAACCATAGCAGAGGCTCCTCTTCTACTCTATGTGCCTTGAGTCTTCAACCTTGGCTCCAATCTCAGGTATCCTATACTGAAAAGCAATAATTTAAGGCATCATTGTCCTAGAAATTAATTGAACACAATTAGTAAAACTAATTATGATGATTTTACCCTAAAAAAGACACTAACTCAATGCATGGACTCTTAATCTAAAATAAGCTCAATTATAGCCAAAAGAACCAGAAAATCAGCAAAAAACCATGGATGATGTAATCAAAAGATAAGAATAATTTGAGCTCAATCAATCCTCCATAAAATGATATTTCTCAAAATTTAAGACCAACTTCTTATCTATGTACCTCTCAAGAGCCTGCTTTAAGCTATTCAGGCATTGATTAAAGCTCTCCCCATAGATTGTGAAGTCATCCATGAAGACTTCCATGTTTTTCTTTAGGAGGTCACTAAAAATCGCTATCATGCACCTTTAGAATGTGCCTAGAGGGTTACATAACCCAAATGGCATCCTACGATAAACGAATGTACTGAAGGGGCATGTAAAAGTGGTTTTGTCCTAATCCTTGGGGGCTATAGGAACCTGAAAATAACATAAAAGCCATCTAGAAAACAATAGTGTGACTTGGCAGCAAGCCTCTCTAATATTTAATCTATGAAAGGGATAGGGAAGTGATCTTTTCGTGTAGCATCATTAAGTTTCCTATAGTCTATTCACACACGCCATGAGTTTTGCACCATTGTAGGGATACGGTCATCCCGTTCATTCTTAACCACTATCACCCCACTCTTTTTGGGTACTACCTGTACCAACTGACCCATTCGCTATCAGAAATAGGATAGATAATCCCTACGTTCAAAAGCTTAGTAATCTCCCTTATTAACTACACTAAGTATAGGAGGGTTTAATCGTCTTTAGGGCTGCCTCACTGGTTTTGATCCCTCACTAAGGAGAATCCTGTGTGTGCAAATAGCTGGACTAATTCCAAGAATATCTGCTAGGGTCCACCCTATTGCCCTCTTATGCTCCTTTAAAATAGACAAGAGTCTCTTTCTCACCCTCATACAGCGAGTTAGCAATAATAATAGGTAATTGTTCATTAGAGTCAAAGAAAGCATATTTCAAAGTAGGAGGTAGGGGTTTCAAATCAAGTATAGGTGGTAGCACAACAGAAGGGATCAGTTTATGAAGTTCAAGAGAGAGAACAAATTACTCCCCTTTCCTTCAACCAATGATAGCTTTGGTTGAATATGATCAGCTTTGCAATTTCCTTCCTCTCCAAGCTTGAACTAACTTCAAGTTGATTTACAACAGCAACCGCCTTAGAGGGATTCTTCTCCATGCCATCATTCTCCATTTCAGCATCAACTTCTGAAATGTTAGGGTAATCTGAAATATCAACAGAAAACCTTTCCCCAAGGGAATAATCACTGATAATAGAGGAATCAAAATTCAAATTCGCATCGGTAGATCACACAAAGAATGTATGCGGGAGGGAAAGCATGTAATTAACTACAGTACAGTTAAGGCATGTCACGTTACCGCTACATGAACAAGTAGAAAGAGATTAATAAAGAGATGAAAAAGAAGAAACAGATTCATCTTCATTATTAGAATCAGTAGAGTAAAGGTCAGAATAAAAAGAATTATGTTGCAATTCAACTTCAGAGCAAGCATCCTCAATAGCAATGTCTATCGTGTTAACACCCAAAAGTGAATAGTCCTCATAAGGATGTTTCATTGCTTCATACATGTTAAAAGAAACCTTATTATCACCCACTTCCATTGTAATGGTCCCCTCTTTCATGCTAATCATGATATTAGCAGTCCTTAAGAAAGGTCAACCAAGGATTACTATGGTGTCATTTACAAGCTCAGAAGACATGTCAAGCATATAGAAATCAGCAGGAAAAACCAAATCCTTAACTTGGACCAAAATATCCTCAATAATGCCCTCAGGATACCTAATAGTCCTATTAGCTAGTTAGAGTACAACAGTAGTAGACTTAATAGTCTTGACTCCTAGTGAAGTATAAACAGACTTAGGCATGACATTGTGGCTGCTCCTAGATCTAGTGCAGGGCTCCCTTATAGTGACTTTTCCTATAGTGCAAAGGATAGTGAATGATCTAGGGTCTTGGCTTTTACTAGAATTTGGGGTTTAAACAAGGCAGACACATTAGAGGGCAATTGGACTATTTCATTAGGCTTAAATCTCCTCTTTTGTGTATGTAGCTCCTTAAGAACTTTTGCATATTTAGGAATCTTCTTAATCAGGTTAAGCAAGGGAATGTTGACTTCTACCTTCCTAAAAGTTTCAACCAACTCATGATCTTGCTTTTCATTGCCTATTTTTACATTTTTCAAGTAAGAATGAGGAAGAGGTAGTTCATTGATGTTTACCTCCTTACATTCCTTGCTTAAGGCTCCATGCTTGCTTGGTTCAGATTCCTTTGCATTCCCTTGCCATCATGCTTGGTAGTGGACTCCTTCTGTTGCAATTTCATCTCCTTGGAGCTTTTAGACTTTTTGACCTCTTGAGGTGATGATGGCAGCTCATCACAAGTGATCTCCTCATCAACAGCCTCATCCTCCTCTCCTCATATAAACTAACTTACTTCCCACTTCAAAGAGTTATAGCATTCAAACCCTTAGGGTTTATAATAGTGTTGGAGGAATAGTGCCACTGCTCTTAGCTTGCTGCTCACTCATGTTATTGGATAGTTGAGTTACATATGAGTTGATATTCTCATCTTTTTATCTCCTAATGCTCTATATTTTCTCTAGGGCACTAAATCTAGCATCATTTTTAGAGGAGTCTTATTGAATCAAGGAAGCCAAAGAGTTGAATTGATTGGCATTGGAAGTTCTTTCTGAAAAGGCATTGAAAGATGACGCGTAGAGAAAAACAACTCGAAATTTTTAAGACTTTCAACCCCTTGCCCGGATTACCGATCACGTTTAAGTTAGGTAGTAAGAAGCATTACCTTCGGTGTTCAATTTCCTGGTGACTCGATGATTCGGCCGTCAGGATGCTTCTGCTCGCCTCCTTTGTCGTTCGAAGTCGACAACTCCGGTCGGCTTCCTCTACCGGTATCCACACGAGTAGCCCTCAACCTCGAACGGCGTGCTAGCGCCTATGTCCGTCTAGGGTTTTCAAAATCCGTCCTCTCTCCTCTCTAGGCCGTCTCTTATCTGTCAGTTCTCTCACTCTTAAACCCTAGCTCCTCATATCAAATATATAGGATGCTATATAGGTTTAATTAATAATATTTAATTTCGAAATTAACTCTAAATTAATTCTGAAATTAATACAATATCAATATTGCCTAATCAGATAAGAGAACAATTAAATAAATATGGTTTAAATTAAATCCGTCTCACAGATTTTAATTCACATTATTTATTTAATAAAGAGATGACGGAATTTATATATTTAATTTATCCTTATAAATTAATATCTCTTATATTTATATATATATATACGAATTATATATATAATATATTATACACGTCCACCCTATTTATTCATTGAATCTGGACATATCTTAGATTCAATGAATCTGGACATCATAACTGTTTGTTGGCTATTTGTGTGCGACCCTGTAGGCCCATATGAAGTTGGCAGTGGGCCATTAACTATAATGACTCACAAGTCGTAAGCGGTCTCTAGCAAGACCAAGACATCACGACTACCCAAAACATATGAGGATCATTGAACGATGCAACCTTTCATAAAACATATCACGTCCCTTTTGTCACACGACATTTGGTCATGGATGAGGCATGGAGAACGTCATCCTCCTATTCATGACCGTTACTTTCTCGATCCCTGAGTAGTCTGAGTATAGAAACGGAAAC
>NW_021632003.1:0-48995 GCF_004799145.2 Neltuma alba | reverse complement strand
CTCACGGAGATGGCTAGAGCAATGCTAAATGAGAAAGGGGTCTCACAAGTATTCTGGGCAGAAGCAATGAGCACAGCTTGCTATATTTCAAATAGAGCCTACATCAGAACATTGCTCGGGAAGACTCCATATGAGTTGTACAAGGGAAGAAAACCCAATCTGTCACACCTAAAGATCTTTGGAAGCAGATGCTATATCCACAACAACAACAAGGAAAACCTGGGTAAATTCGATCCTAAAGCTGACGAGGGTTTGTTTCTTGGCTATTCTAATCGTAGTAAAGCATATAGAATTTTTAATAACGAACCTTTACAATAGAAGAATCAATTCATGTGGTGTTTGCTGAAACTGAAACAATTTCGAAACCTGTAGATGATGATGCTGAAATCGTTCAAAATTTTCAAAAACTGGATTTGAATAAAACTGGAACAAATTATCTTCTTCAGAAACCGTTTCAGAAAACAGAGATGTTTTAAACGATCCCTCTTTACAAGAAAATCTAGAGCAGCCAAAGGCATGGAGACACAACCGAGATCATCCTCTGGATCAAGTCATCGGTAAAGTCAATGAAGGGGTCAAAACCCGGAGACAAATTGTCAATGAAGTTCTTTTCTCTGCTTTCATATCTCACATTGAGCCCTCTAATATTGACGAAGCACTATCAGATGAATTCTGGATAGTTGCGATGCAGGAAGAACTTAATCAATTTGAGAGAAATCAAGTTTGGGAATTGGTACCCAGACCAGAAGACCATCCGGTCATTGGCACCAAATGGGTATTCAAAAACAAGCTCGATGAATCAGCTCAGATCGTCAGAAACAAAGCCCGATTAGTAGCAAAAGGCTATAATCAAGAAGAGGGAATCGATTATGAAGAAACGTATGCTCCGTAGCTAGATTGGAAGCCATACGAGTTCTTTTGGCTTTTGCTTGCATCAAAGATTTCAAACTATTTCAAATGGATGTTAAAAGTGCATTTCTAACGGTTATATATCTGAAGAGGTGTTTATCGAACAACCTCCCGGTTTTGAAAATCCAAATTTTCCAAATCATGTTTACAAACTTAAAAGGCTTTGTATGGTTTGAAACAAGCGCCCAGAGCCTGGTATGAACGACTTAGCCACTTTCTTATAGAAAAAGGTTTTGAAAGAGGTAAAGTGGATGCCACACTTTTCATTAAAAGAAATAGAAAAGATCTTTTGATTGTTCAAATATATGTAGATGATATTATTTTCGGTGCTACTAACGAAGATCTCTGTCAAGAATTTGCTAAGCTTATGCAGGGAGAATTCGAGATGTCCATGATGGGAGAATTAAATTTCTTTCTGGGATTACAAATCAAACAAAAGAAGAACGGTATATTTATCTCCCAGACGAAATATGTAAAGGAATTGCTGAAGAAATTCGGAATGGAGAATGCTAAAAGTGTAAAGACTCCAATGAGCTCAACCTGTTCGCTTGATATAGACGAAGACGGGAAAGACATAAATCTAACAAGATATAGAGGGATGATCGGTTCCTTACTATACCTTACTGCAAGTAGACCAGATATTCAGTTCAGTGTTGGAATGTGTGCGAGATATCAGTCAGCTCCAAAGGAGTCGCATGAAGAAGCCGTGAAACGGATACTCAGATATCTTGTAGGAACTCAAAATTTAGGAATCTGGTATCCAAAAGGAGGAACCGAATATTTAATGGGATATTCTGACGCTGATCACGGTGGATATAAAACAGACAGGAAAAGCACCAGTGGACAATGCCAATTCTTCGGAGGATGTCTTGTCTCATGGTCAAGCAAAAAGCAAAACACCGTGGCAATCTCCTCTACTGAATCAGAATATGTAGCCACTGCCTGCTGTTGTGCTCAGATCTTATGGCTAAAACAACAAATACAAGATCTAGGAATCAATATACGTGAGATTCCAATCTTATGTGATAATACGAGCACGATAAGTCTGTCCAAGAATCCAGTTCATCATGCTCGAACCAAACACATTGATGTTCGACATCACTTTATTCGTGATCATGTTCAAAAGAAAGATGTAAAAGTTGAATTCATCCCCACTGAATATCAGATAGCCGACATCTTCACAAAACCACTAGACCAACAGAAGTTCAGCTATTTCAGAGGAGAATTGGGAATGGTAAATCCCAATGAATTGTAAGAAATTTCATACTATCTCTTAAGATTAAATGTTTAAATTTATTGTTTTGATGATAAGATAACTAACTTAAGCATCGGAGTATGTAGAAATTGTTTTGCAGGAAGCTCTGTTTCGATGAAGAAAAACAGAGGTAAACAGAGTATGAGATTATCGATCAATTGATCGATAATCATGAAGGCAAGTGGGAGATAATTTATCGAACAACTGATCGATAAATTCACTTTGTAAAGAAAGGGAATTGCTCCAACACTACAATTATCGATAACGTGATCGATAAAATAAATATCGATCAAACACATCGATCAAGAGCCTCAAGGTTCCGAGACTCGTCTGTCAAATTTGGTAAGCATTGATCGATAAGCTGACCGATAAGCTTAATTATCGAACAAATATCGATAAATTACATCAGGTACGCATTTCTTTTTACTTACTTTATCGATAATATGTTCGATAAATGCTTGATC
This sequence comes from Neltuma alba, assembly GCF_004799145.2. Lineage (NCBI taxonomy): Eukaryota > Viridiplantae > Streptophyta > Magnoliopsida > Fabales > Fabaceae > Neltuma > Neltuma alba. Next base: position 46,367 of record NW_021632003.1, on the reverse strand, counting down.
GATAACTTAATCGATAAAACTGATCTTTGTTCAAGTGTCTTCTTCATAATTATCGAACACGTGATCGATCAAGTGTTGATCGATAACTTAATCGATAATTTCAAGAACTATAACGGTACTGTACTGAATTTCATCATCCGTCAGTTTTCCGAACCCTAGCTCGAACATTTCCCGTCCCCTGTTCTTCGCAACGGTCGAAAATCACTCCTATCTTAAATTCTTCCCACCGTTACACCGATCGAATCGTTCTCTACTACCACTTTCCAACCTTCACCCACTTCAAACTCACCGTTTAATCTGTCAAAAACTCGCTCAGCACCTCCGAAATGGCTCGGGTGAAGCAACCGAATGTGGAAAAGGGAGAAGCACCGGAGAAACAGCCTCAATCGAGTGACACCACCGCTTCGGGTACTCGAAAGCGATACAGACCGAAGGTGAGAGAGGAATCAACGAAGAAGAGAACTACTCTGAAAATCCGGAAAGTCGGACCGAAGAACAACCGGCCTCTCTCAGAAAGTCTCCCCGGTCCAAATCAAAGCTACCGATTGTAACTGAGGAATCGGAGACCGAGTCGGATGATGGAGTCTCAGTTCAGAAAGCTGTGGAATCAGCCTTGAATATCTCTGTCCCCAAGCAACCGAGAAAGAAGAAACAGAGGGCAAGTGAAGGAGTCGCTCGGCAAATTCCTTCTGAAGGTATACCCACTGAATTTTCTGAGTTATTATCTGGCAATCTCGATATTGAGGTTAATATAACAAAGTATAAGGCCGATTTTGCCAATAGAAATTCTGTCCTGTGGTATCTGTTGATTTAGAGGGTCTGAGGAAAAATAAACAGATTGAGCTTGATTTAAGTGACCCACTGCAGCATTATTCAAATTGGTTAATTATTGGTGGTGAATACTGTCCCGAAGTGGTTAAAAGATTCTACTGTAATATGGAATCAGTAGAAAAATATGATGATAAAGACAATCTCATAGAAAATTGTCTGAAAGTTACACTGAGAGGCAGAGCTTTTGAAATAACCAGTGCCAAAATAATGAGTTGCTAGGAACTCAAGATTTTGTGCGAGGTGGTGACATGAATGAGGTAAAGGCTTACAGAATCTTAATGCAGAACAGTGATTATCCCGGTGAGCTGAATTTCCCACCTAAGCAGATGTGTGACTTCTATAGGATCATCCATTACATCTATTCTAGATGCATGGTAAACAAATCCGGTAGCTTCTCACATCTCACTCAGGATGATTATCTTCTACTAGCCCGGATTATTAGTGGGAAAAGATTAATATTGGGGATCTTATTTACTCTGAGATGAAGGACTTTGTTCTTAATAAGTCCAGATCAACCCCAATCCCCTATCCTCAGTTGGCCACTTATTTCCTTCAGGCACATAACATTGCTCCATTTGAGCCTGGGGAACTCAAGACCAAGGTTCCTAGTTTTGGCCTCACTCAGCTCCACAAAATGAGGATCTCTGTTCCCTTTACACCATCACAGAAAGTATCTCAGAAGGATAAGGGAAAGCAACCAGTTGCTAGTGCCTCTCGGACCCAGGATGAAGCCGAATCCACTGCTGCTCCATCTCATACCCCTGGTCCATCTTTTATGGAGAGGTCCCTCAGGGAAATGTTTCAGGCTGAGCTTCGTGCATTTGAGACCAGAGTCTACACTACTGCCAGAGACTATGGGGAAGTTTCTGACCGGAAGTTTGATGGCATTTCTAAGATTCTGGATCTTCACCAACAAGCCATGGTGGTTTTGGAAAAAGAAGTCACTGAGAGGTTTAATTCAGTGGACAAGGAACTCCAAGAGCTTAAAGGCTTAGTTACCTCTCTCTGCCAGCACTTCACTCCACCTAGCACAAGCTTCAGCTATGAGGATCTCCTCTTCCATCCTCCCTCTCCACCACACCCTGCCTGAGCCTGCACCTCTTCCTCTCCTTTACCTACTTCTCCTATTTCCACCACTTCTCCTTCTGTTCCATCTACTTCTACTTCTGTCCCTACTACTCTTGCTCTTATCACTGTACCTCACCCTGTTCCCTCCTTTCATTTTCCATCTATTTCTCCACTTCTTCCCCCTTCCTCCTCTCCCTATTTCCCTGACCATTCCCTCGGCTCCTACCCCTTCTGATGCTGACAAAAAGGGGGAGAAGAAACTGATGATACTTCGTAGATTATATGGCTTTATGAGTTGCCTTTTTATATATTATCTCTTTTGTGATTTTCTTTTGTGTATCTGGATAGTGCTTTTATCGATAATATGTTCTTGATATTTATCTGCCTTTTTATGCTTTTTAAGAATATGAAACTGTTTGATGTTCTCTCTGATAAATGACTCTTAACCTGTGTTTTGTCATCATCAAAAAGGGGGAGAATGTTAGGATTATAGTTTTGATGATAACAAAGTCAGAATTTCAGGGTTAAGTATTTTGATCGATAACGTGATCGAGCAATTAGTTATCGCTAAGGTTTCAGATAAATGATCAAGTATAAATCGGGTCTAAGGTAGTCTTTTTGATCGAAGAACTATTCGATGAATATTTTATCGATTAAGTGATCGATAATCGCTAGTATAAATATCACATAAGGGTATAGGAAATTATCGATAAGCTGATCGATAATATCAGGTAAACAATCGAGTTACTGATAAGAGACCCAAATCTGAAGGGTATTTATCGATCAAGTTATCGATAAATCAGTCATCAATAACGACTTCGATAAAAGGTAACACTCTGCACATTAGTTCTGTTACAGTTTATCGATCATGTTTTCGATCATTTGTTTATCGATTACGTGTTCGAACTTTATGCTCTAACTCTTAAATGCAGGAGATCAAATTCACTGATAGATCGATAATTTTATTGATCACAAAATTATCGATCACATGATCGATAATCAATGTCCTTTTTACTCCTACTCAGTTTTGCTACAGCTAAATTATCGATAACATTATCGATAATTTTGACTTGTTTGCTTAAATAAGTTTTCACATAACGTGATCGATAAAGAGTCTGAAAATTGACATATTTGCATTAAGTTATGGTGAACTATTTTTTCGATCAAGTTATCGATCACTGGTTTTTCGATAAAATGTTCGATCATTTAAATTCCCGGAATTCATGTTTTTCACAAAACGTGATCGATAATCATTTCCTTTACCTTACAGGATTAAAATTCTTTCTTCACTATTATCGATCACTTGTTCGAATAGTTAATGATCGATAAGATGTTCGATCATTTCAAATAGCCCGTGTCCTTCTTTGATTATTTACATAACCATGTTTTATCGATAATATTATCTATCATATATTTATCGATAAGATGTTCGATCATTTCAAATAGCATGTGTCTTCCTTTGATTATTTACATAATCATGTTTTATCGATAATATTATCTATCATATATTTATCGATAAGATGTTCGATCATCAATGACTGAAGCTTCATTTTAATAACATCTAAATTATCGATAATCTGTTCGGTCAATTATATGATCGATCACTTGTTCGATCATGCAATGATTTCCTCTTTCTATGAAAATTCTTGGAGCCGATGATCCAACACTTGATCGATAACTTTAGTGATCTATTTCGAAAAGTCTTCATTCCGTTTATCGATAACTTGATCTATCATCAAGTAATCGATCATCTTTTCGATCAAACCAAACCGGAATGACACTCTGTTCTTGTTACTGATAAATGATCTCGTCACAAATCTTGAATGATAAATTAGCCTTCCTTCTGTATTCAAGGTTAAAGCACTCACCACAAAATTCTCACTTGTTCTAAGTTTGAAATATGCAGATTAATGAAAACGAGTGCAACGGCTCTTCAATGGGATTACGTAGACTGCGACCTACAGTGTCAGAAACTCAGACGCATTAATGGCGGAGCTGTTAAAACCAGTGAAACACGCAAACGAAGTCACAACGGCTAGAAGCCCTCCGTCTAACGGCTATTTAACGATATCAACTATAAAAGGCGCGAAGAGGCATTAATGAAGAAAATTGAATACCGGAGCTACCATCTGCTATTATTTAGTTACGCATTCAATACTCTGTTTTTTACTTTACTACTGAGCATCAGTGTTTATCATTGAATTCACTCTGTAAGAGAGCCATTCACTACTTTTATTAAAAAACTTGAGAGACACTCAAGAGTGTGGACTCTTGAGAGGGGTTGTACCCTTACGGGAGTAAGGGGGAGTGATTGAGCGATTCAATTACTGTACCGAGGCACCAAGAGCCCTGTCGGTCTTGGAAGATAGTGAAATACTCAGAGGTGTTCTGGGGACTGGAAGTAGGTCACGTGGATTAGACCGAACCAGTATAAATCTTGTGTCTCCTCTCTGCGGTTAAAATTCTCCTTACTCTGACTCTCTGGTTTTATTTAATATTTGCACGCCTTTAGTTTTAAATTTTTGTAACTCACCCAATTCACCCCCCTCTTGGGTGAGATTGTTTCTAACAATCAGCAATTATAATTGATAAGGTAAGGAATCACATTGACAAACGGCCTATTAAAATAATAACAACGTTAAAAAGAGACTATGGGGTGAATCTAACATACAAGTAAGCATATAGAGCTAATGTTACACTTTACTTCTAGTATGGTTTAGAATTTATTCTGAGGCATTTTAGACCACATTGGATGGCCTTGGACTCAAAAATATCCAAAAAAAATGCTGATTTTCGGATTTTTACTGTTCATATGGTAAAAATCTAGTTTTTTGGTCCAACTTCAAAAAATCATAACTTAATCCAGAAAAATCAAAATAGAGTGGTTCAAAATTTTGTGAAAGGCTCTTTGAATGCCCTTTCATGAAAAAATAATCTTAGAAATTAATTCCTTATGAGAAAGTGCCAAATTTTTGTAAAAGTTAACTATGTCATTTTGGTAAAAATCCTTCTTTCAAACTCTGGACCTTAACTTTGAAAAATCACCAAAAATCATATAGTTGTCCATTTTTAATGTGCTACCCATTAATCTGAAGCTTAGAACATGATCTACATTTATATGAAATTTTGTGATTTAATGCATTCAATAACTTAATAAAAATATAGCTCAAAGTTGGCATCCTGCTTGGGGTTATAGCATCCCATCGTCATACATTACATAACCAAAATATAATTGTTTCCTCATGGATCACCACCACAAATACCCTTGAATTTGCAGCTTCCATTTTTGTGATTCAGTCCTAAAATGTTAGGTTACATATGGGCGATGAGATTTCAATGAAATCCTAATAGTAAGATCAATCAACCAAAACATCAACATACATCATTATAAAGCATTTCACACTAGCTATCATAAGAGAACTAATCTTCTTATAAATAGGCAACCTTAACATGCAAGGCCATGGTAACAAATGCAAGGAGCAACCATATCACAATCATCATAGTTCAACCATACAATAGTAAGCATTCATACCATAAATAACAATGCATAGTTAACATTAGTGGCTAATTAAATCCCACTATCTTAATCCAAATGCTTTTGATTCTTTGACCTTCTTCGTTTTCTCCACAATTAAGAAACCCTAACATCACAAACCATAAAAGGGGTAGCAACATTACCAACCAATTCATATCAAAAATCAATAACAAAACTCAATTAAACCCTTGCCCTTTAAAGCTTTAACCTTGGATCTTTAAGTTTTTTTTAGCTTTGTTTCCTTAAGCCCTAAAAATTCTTTCTTGGTTTTGATTTTTCATATAGAATCCAAATATGGGCTTGGATTTAAGAAAAGAAAATTCCTTCCTCAAGAACCAAGGTTGGTCGAATAGGGTCTAGATTTTTTCAAAAATCGCAACTTTGATTCTAATGCTTTTAACACTTGTTCTTTAGGTTTATCCTACATCATTTTCCATTTTGAACACAATGGAAGCATCAAAACATTGAAAAACTCATCCTAGCTCATAGTTCTTGAAGTGTCTGAACCCTACTCCTCAAGATTCAACCAAGAAAAACTTTTCAAAACAACATATAACTACTTGGAACCACTTGAAACTATCTTTAATCATAGTGTTCTAGCTATATTTAACTTCAAAACTTCCCTCCCCTAACATTAACCAATTCAGCCAGCACCAACAAGAGGCAAGAATGAAATTTTTCAACCATCAAACTCAAGAGAATCAAGCAAGGAACAACATAATATCAACTACTAACCTTAACTCCAAGCTTTCTTGCCCTAAGTTGCTTGCTTTCTCCTTAAACTCACTCAAAAATCACTCTTGCTCTCTCATTTTCCTTCTTGGCCAAACCTCATATATAAATTTAGGGGCGAAGAGCTCATTAAAAGCTCAAACAAATATCTTAACCACCCAACTACCACAATTAATTGCTATCCCATGTGTCACCTCCTTATTTAGTTTTGAAACTTCTCTCTTAATTAACTTAATGCTAAATGAAATTAATCTCAAAAGTCAAGATCCTCTCTAATCAAGGCTTGACACTTGGAAAGTTTTAATTACTTTCTAATAGGAGCTTGACAAGTGGCAACTTGTGAGCCAAGTAAAGTGCAAGACTCTAGTCTTCACTTTATCAGTGCACTTTTACTCCGAATTTAATTTCTTTTGTATAATTACATTACTCTGGTCTCTGTAATTATTTTTTCTCAGATCCATAATTTATTCTTCTAATTTTTCTCTTCCCAAAATGCCCTCTTTAGCTCAAACTCAATTTTTCATTAATTGAATAAAAAGGAAAACTATTTTCCTTCTCATTATTGATTTTTCCAATTCTCCAAATAATTAGGAAAAATCTTAGATATCTAAGAGTCTCCTTTTAATCCCATAATCTCTTATAATTCCTTGGGACATCATTGGAATTTTCTTAGGATTTTATTCTCCTTCCAAATATTTATTTGGAATTTTCCAACTAAAAGGCCTCAAATTAGGCTAAATCACCCTTGAATTCCTTTGTAATTTCTCTAAGGGCAATTTGGTCATAAAACCAATTATATAACCTCATATAATTCTCAAGAAACATTGTCCTTATTTTTTCTTATTTTTCTGAGACTTGAAAATATTTTTCCATAATTATTCTTAACCAATTTTTCTTAATTAGTCAAACATTTTGTAATTGACTTGAAAAATCATACTACTTATTTTCCACTATAATTCTTCTATTTCTCCTGATCCTTTTTGGCTCTTAAATGTTTAGAAATATCCTTATTCCTAATTGCCATATTACTGGATATGACAGCTAAGGAAAAAGCAATGGAGGAAATACAAGGCATACCTGAGCAATCTTACATGCTAATACACTGGATTTGTCAAAGACTAAAGGAAAGTGATGAAAAAAATGTTGCTGAATGGGTAGCTACTGGGAATAACATATTTGAGAGAGTTTTCATAGCTTATGGGTGTTGTATAGAGGGTTTCTTAACTGGTGCTAGGTATATACTATATAGATGGAACTCATCTAAGTAGACCGTATAAGAAAACATTACTGTCAGCATTGGCTTATGATGGGACAATGAATTATTACCATTTACAATTGCCATTGTGAAAGGGGAAACATATGAGAATTGGTCATGATTTTTGCATATTATTAAAAATATCATTAGCTTTATACAATTAATAATAGTTTCAAACTGTCATAATTCAATCATAGCAGCTGTCCGAGAAATATTTAGAAGTGAGAGACATGTATATTGCTATAGGCATGTGAAGGAGAACTTTAGTACAGAACTGGTTAAATCAAACAAAGGTAGGAGGAAGACAAGTAAGTCTATGAAGGAAGATGGGTTGCAATTGCTTGATAATATCGCATATGTAAGGCTTGATGGTGAGTTCGGTAAAGCAATGGATCATATGTGTTATTTCTCTCCACAGTTATTTCAGTGGCTTAATACTCATGGAGCTATGGCAAAATGGACTTTAAGTAAGTTTCCATATTGACAGTAGGACAATATAACTACAAACCTTGCCGAATCATTTAATGCTTGGTTGGTGAAGAAGGGGAAGCACAACATTGCACAACTTATCCATGAGCACCATGAGAAGGTAGCCGAAAAAATGCATACAGCTAGTATGACAATGGGTAGATGGAGAAATAGAGTAGGACCAAATATTGATGAACAAGTAAAGAAAAATATCGCCCTTACTAAACATATGTTGCTTGAACCGTATAGTGGGGGCATGGTTGTTGTCCACACATCCCATGGAGCCTTGCGTGTTGATCTTGGTGCATATACATATAGTTGTGCAGCTTGGCAAATGTTGGGTATCTTGTGTCTACATACTTGTATAGCCATAAAGTCCATGCATGGAAATGTCTATGACTTTGTTGAAAATTGAATTAAGATCACATCCCAAGAAAAGATTTACTCACGCTACATGATAACAGTGGTCACTATCGACATGCCTGACCCAAATAACTACATGATGGAAAATATTTCACAGCAAATTTTTTTGTTCCCACCTCAAACTAGTCAACCTGCTGGAAGGCCAAGAACCAACAGACGTGAATCACAATTCCAGAACAAGAAGATATGCCCCTGTTCAAATTATCATGAAGTTGGTCATACACGGAGGACCAGCAAAAACTCAAACCCAGCAATGAAAGTGGCTATAAATGTTAGAACAAGCTATATTTTTAGTTATTTTGACCCCTTTGTAATTTTTTGGGCAAAGGGTTTAATGTAAAATATATATTGCATGTAGAGGTTGTAAGTAATATGTACTGTGTGCATGGGTTGCAATTTTTGTGTGATAAGCAAATATTAAGTGCAAGTATGACCTTAATGTTGACTTGTCATTTAATACAGAAAATTTTGTCACTGTTAGTGAAAATCTGGTTTGTAGTCAATGGTTAGAGTAAAGTTATTAATAGCTATCATTTTGTTATCAATGTTAATGTTAAATAGTGAATGATATTGTACAACCAATCTTCTGAACTCCTTCAGATTATTGCCTTATAATAAATGAAGATGTTTTATTAATTTGACCTTTATGCCATTTTCACTGACTTTGGCAACGTCTAATTTCTGTACGTGGTTCCTTGGAACTCAAATTTGCAGTTTAGGTTTAGTCATCATATATGAAGGTGTTATGATTCTATACTATTGTGTTGTCAACATGTTACCAATGTTTCTTGATTATTTTCCTAAACCTAACATCCAGTGTTAGTGTCATCAATTTATATGATGACGTTGTCACTATAGTTTAAAGTGTTGTCAATGTGCATACTATGGGAACAACATCCTAGTGTCCTAATCAGTTTTCCCTGAATGCAACATCTAGTTTAAATGTTGTTAATTAATTTGACAATGTTGTCATTATATGGAGAAGTGTTGTCATCATGTATAACGATGGGGAACATCTGATTTGCCCACCTTTACCAACTCTATTTCCCCTGAATCCCACTTGCAGCTTTGCATGTTGTTAATTGCTATGATGGTGTTGTCATTATATAAGAAAGTGTTGGTGGATTGCTACTATGCTCTATCGTAAGCCTCTTCAGGATCCACTGTAACCCTGAATTCTTTTGTATTATACCTGAGCCATATTTCACTCTTTAGGAGCCTTTAGACTAGTAGACTGAGTTAAAGAATAAGTCGCCTACCCTCAACTGGTAACTGGACTGATCATTCCCCAAGGCTGATCACAGATGCTAATATTGCCTTCTTAGGCCTTACTTAATCCTTTCTATCAACTCTAGAATCATTCATCTTTCTGCCATTCCTTTTCCCTTAACCTTTAGCTACCTCAGGCCGTTTCCCTTTCATTGTTCCTCTTTAATTCTTTAGGCCATTTATTCACTTCTATGGCCTGCTGGGCTTGTCAGCATATTCATGTCAATCATGTCAATCTGTCATGCCTTACGAATTCTCTTTCTCATCTTATAGGGAGAGGTCTTATACAATCATCTTGATTATCTTCTCAAATATTTCATCCTTAAATTACTCTTGGCCAGCTTTGCTCTCATTGGGGTAAGGTTAACTCCGCGAGCCTTGCTTCAGCTGCTGTTAATCTTTCCAGTAGGAGGACATCTTGCTCACACCAGAGCACGTCAACTCAATCACTTTCCCTGCCTTGATGGAGGACATAACACTTTCACAGGTACAGTGTCAACTCTACTACTTCGGGAGGGCGCGCTGTTACCTTCATAACATTGTCAACCCCATCGTAATTGTTTTCTTTCCTTCCCTTTAGAGAACAGCTCGCTCTCAGTAGAGCAAGGTCAACTTTACGTCAAAGAACCACCTCCTAATTTGAGAGACATTCTATGGCCAAGACTTTTCTCATATTCAATTTCTACCAAGGCACCATATCCCTATAAAAGGGAGCCTCTCAACCTAACTTATTTGATCATCTTGGTAGTGGCATTTGTCTATAAGGATCTCATCTTAGATTCCCTACTAGCCTAAGTGCTACGGTCATACTTCTCATAGATGCCTTAAGGACACAAAAGAATACTATTTAGTCCTCAACATTTTCAAGTATCTAAGCATAATCGGGCTCTAGGTATCATCAGGATCTTGCCTGACTCTACCCTTTCTAACTTTCTTGACCTTCTGACCAATCATTCCTATGGCCAGATATTGATCATCATACACTGATCATATTACACAGTGACTATTTAATCACTATTTTGGAATTTTCTGGCATAATTTTCATTTTTGCCCTTATATGCCCAAAACTTTACAAAATTATGATTTTACTCCTAGTTCGGCTTGACACCATAATTCACCTCATTGAGACTTTCAAAAAAACCTTTGGCCTATACTTATCTCAAGTCCTCATTCTTGGGCCTCAAGACTTCTCTAGAGTCTTTAACTTTCTCTTTTCTCAATCCTAGAAAACTTTCCCTTTGCGATTTAGTCCCTGGTAATCCCTTTGTTCCTCTAGGAAACCTCTGGGACTTCTGGCAAAAAGGACTGGTAGCCTACACATTTCAGGCTAATTTTGGTACTTCTAGGCCCAAAATTTGGGATGTGGCATCTCCCGTGTTCGGTCTTTTTTTTTTTTTAAATTTTTCTTAGGGGCAATTCTGTCTTTGGGTAACATTTGCAAATGCCAAGTTAGTACCCTAGTTCTGATATGGAATATTGCTTTTCACATGCACTTATCTGGGTTTTTACATATTTAAGGGTATTTTTCTGTCTTTTTTCCTAAATAAAACTAAACTGATAGAGATGATTTACTAAATTAGCTCTATACTACTATGGTCATCAATCATCAAAACTTAACATCTGCTCTAAAGTCGAGACCCATAAAGCTTTTCCAAACAGCACAAAATCACCAATTTTAGCTAGATCCAAATGATCAAAACAATTTTCATGATGAAAGTTTTATGAAAAGTAGTTTAACTTAGCAGAATGAGCTCCAAAATTTACTCTTGGAGAGAAAATGAAGAATGTGCGATGAAGAGAAGGGAAACGTTGATCAAGGGGGGAAAAAAATCTTCTACATCTCTCCCTAGCGTAAGTTTAAAAAATTTGAAGGGAAGAATTATACCTGATAACCCCAAGTAAAGAGAAAGGAAATTAGAGTTTAGGCCCCATGTTTTTCAATTTTCTAACTTTTTCCCCTTTCTCTTCTCCTCTTCTTTTTCTTTTATTATCAAATAAAAAAATTCATTTCATTTTTATATTTGACTCCATCTCCATTATTATTATTATCATCATTTTATAATATCTTTTATTTTTTTTATACATTATATTTTAAGTAAATTCTATTCATTGTAAAAATTTTATAATTTCATTACACTAAAATCAATACTAAATGTTTACCATCTATGATGTAATACTTCTCTTTATAAAAATAATTTGATGTTTGCAAAAAAAAGTATAAGGCTCCATTTATTTTAGTTAGTATTTTCTAAAGTTTTCAATCATATTTCATTCTCTTCTTAAGTTCTATGTTTTCAAACGATTTTAGTATATTTTAGAACTCAAGCTAATTAATAAACCCTATCATAATATTAGTTAAATTTCATAAATAAAATATGGGACATTACACTATACACTCGCCTTACAGCTCTACCACCATCGATCGCCATCATTTCTCTACATCATCTTAGATCCTTTCTATCTCCGTCTCTCCTAATCTCATTCATCCTGTTGTCTTTCAACTCTATCTTTCCCGATGGCGACCGTGTCTTTTAGATCAAGTGGAGTTCACTTCAGCAGCGACATGCATGGCTGATTTACTGTGTTCCTCTTAAAAGCATAGTTGAACCCAAGTCCTTGCGATAATAGGGAGCTTTTTTTTTTGTAATTTTGGGTTTATATTTTGAATTAGACGAGTTGTGCATCTCATCTTACGATTATAGGATCTAACTTGATTGTGATTTTGCTGGAACTAATGAATGGGTTTGAGAATTGTTACAGCAATAATTTATTTGCAAAGTCAAGTTGAGTTTGCCTACTCTGTTTTTTGGTAGGATCGATTTAATTCAAATTTATAATCCATTTGAATAATATCTAAGATAATACATGGTTGTGGTTATCATAGAGATATGCACTATAGTATGCTTTTGATTCTCAACCAAATGAGTCCATACTTGTTATTAGATTGTTACAGTTGTAGAGCCTAATTGATTAGTGAGCTAGCGAGTTGTTAGTTCATTCTTTTGATTTGGTGAGTGAACTCTAATTCTTAAGTAGATTAGGAAGGCAGAGTACATTTCTAGGAGAATAATAATTCACATTTGATATTCCATTACTCATTCACCTTGCACTATCTCATCTAGATAAATCTGAATAAAGATTTATATTCTGCATTTATAAAACCAAAAAAAATAATAAATATCGGTTCATTTACTTGCATGTTTAATTTGTTAACTTGTTAATTAGTGGATTGGCTAAGAAACTTTAACCATAAAAAGGCTCCTTATGAATTTGACCTAAGTTAAGCTACTATGTTACATTTGAGCTTGATTTTTTCTTTGGGAGCCCTTACGATATGAATTTTCAAGTGGCACCATTGCGGGGAGCCTTTTATGGTTCCCTAAGCAATCCTCTACTTGACATCCTTAACTTTGGGCTCAGAGGTATAAGAAATAGCTTGAAATGGGCAGACTACTAAACCTAATTTGTAACGTCCATCCTTTAACTCCTCAGAATACACATTTGAAAGTATTAAAGTTCTAGTGAATCCAATTACCGGCCAGTAGATTAAAAATTTAAAAGTTACTTTTCATATTACTATTCACTTGAAATTCTAGATTTTAAGTCCAATTTTGAAAAATCATTACTAATTCTAAAAAAATCATATCAAGGTGGTTCAAATTTTTATTTGAAGCTCTTTTAATCCTCTGCAAGGAAAAAATAATCATTGGCTCAATTCCATGCTCAATTCATACAGTTTAATGTATAAAGGTTACTGTTAATCTAGTCAATTTGCCAATTTCCAAAATTCTGGGCTAAATTTGATCAACCATATCTTCTACTATACACATCCAATTTAAATCTACCACTTGTTTTAATGATTTGGATGTGTACTAATGACTCACCAAATTTCATAAACAAACTCATTCATTTGCTGAGGATTTGCTCTGTCTAATTACTTAGGGGTACCTTATCCCCTTAACTTGTAGTAACTATTCATAATAATTTCCATACATAAATAATACCAATCTATCATTGCGTAAAATATTCTTATACATTAATGCAATTCATGATACATGCCAATTGCATAATTAACCATTACAAAATACCCCTAGCATGTTCAAAATACAAGCATTGTTCAAGAAGTAAAAATCAATACATTGACAACATCTCATAATTCAACTTCTTTTATGGCATCTTCATATTTCCTTTTCTCCTTGATAATTCCAGCCTCTAAAATGTTGTCATTTAAATATGATAGGAGTGAGATTCCGGAGAATCTTAATAGCAAAGAACTACAATTAATATGCTAACAATGCATGGTATAGTATGCTATATGTTATGCAAAATGAAACATCCTTCCTTTAACCCCTCAGAATACGCGCCTAGAAGCGTTATGGTTTAAGCGATTCACAAAACAAGCCCGTAGATTGAACTTTGGATTCGTTCTCGGGTTATTGTTTACTGGGTATTTTCCAGACTACAGGTCCAACTTTAGGAAGGCATAACTCTTAGCACACATATCCGTTTTAAGTGATCCACCACTTGTTTTAAAGCTTAGGATGTGTACTTTAACCAAGTCAAATTTCATGCCTTAAATCATTCATTTGATAGGTCAAACTAGAGATGGAAACTGACTGCTCCAAGACCTACGTTTTATCCATTAAACAATTCTTACTTTAATTCTCTCTTCATTCGAACATGTAACAACTAGCCTTATGAATTCTCATTCATTCATATACTTTGAGTTGCATGCCATTACATTATACATCAAACATTACATCACATTTCATGCTTGACACATCTACAATTAATTACATAATTAGTGATGTCAATCATTACATTGAAACGCATGTAAATTCTCCACTTTCTTTGCTTCCATCTTCTTGCCCTTCTTCATGCATGCCTTCTCTTTATCATTTGATCTACTATGATTGGTTAAGGGAGGGTGAGATTCGAGAGAATCTCAGTAGCAAACAATAACCACCCCAAACATACATGGTAAGCTTGACATTCATAACATGCGTGCAATTTAACATTTCTCTAACATAGTGACATGTTTGGAAATCATCATGCATTAACCATAAAACACATAGGCCTATGACACATTTCAAACATATTCATAATCACAATGCATGAGTTCATAAAATCATATAAACACAGAACATGTTATACATGCAAGTAAATACCAAGTACATAAGAGTAAGGTCACGTTTGCTACCTTATGTCCTTAAACTTTCTTCTTACTCCCTTTTGCTTCCCACCATTAAGGTTGCTTGCTTAACCACATCCAAACCTTCTCTTGGATGCCTCAAGGTCCTGATCACAACCACAAGGGTCACATTACCCATTAGGACCAAGAATTACATAATATGGAAGACTTATGTCCTTAAACTTAATCCCTTTTTCCTTAATTTATAATGTAGTGTTCTAGCTTTGTAAAAATTGTTCCCTTAGGCCAATCCTACAAAATTTTTCCCAAGGAATCCAAATATGAGCTTAGATTCATCAAAATCTAATTCCTCCCCCTAGTTCTAGTCCAAAAACAAAATCTGCCACTTAATTTTCAGTTTTGATTCCAATGCTTCCAACTTCATTCTTTCATCTTATCCCTATACAATTTTTCATTTTAAACACATTGGAAGCATCAAAATCATGAAAATCAAATCCTAGGCACAAGAACCAGGTCTAGCCAAAACATTTCCTCAAGTTACACAATCATGAAATTCAACCAATTTCAGCATAAAACCACTTGATTCCTGTTCCTTTTAAGCCGTTGAACATTATTCTAACATCAATTTCATCTTCCCCTAATCTTAAAAATTTCGTGCAGCACCTCCCCCAAGGGTTTCAAGCTCTTAAAAATCATTAAAATCCATAACCAAGCTCAACAACAACAAGGGTAATGAAAACTACATCAAAAACCATGAACATACCTTGTTTTAGAGCTTGATCTTGTATATGACTACTTGGCCTTTCTTTCTCCCTCTTCTTTCTCTCTCTAGAAACTATTTTTCCAGAGCTTCCCCAAGGTTTCCATGAGCTTGGGACAAAAATGAGGGAGAGGAGGGGGTATTTATAGAAAACAAGATTGAATCTGGGCCATTGATCTTAAAAATACGTGGCTTGATCTGGGCCGTCCATTTTTTCTTTTAATCTTATAGTAACAAGTGTCCTAGGACATCATGCCTACCTCATCATGATGACATCATGCTAACATCATCAAGCCACATGTCCCCCATCCAACCATACACGTGTCTTGCATCTGACCGTACACGTGTCTTGCATCCAGCCGTACACGTAATACCTTCTTTTCCCATCTAACTGTACACTTGTCTCCTCCATATTCCTTCATTATTAAGGCATTAAAATAGGGAGGAAATTAATATAAAATTCGTGTAAAATACTACCCTTAGGTATTCCTCCACCTATCTTGCCATTATGCACCGTATAGAGTACTTTTTCAGGTCTTGACTTAACTGGGACCACTAGGACATGCTATGGCACCATTTTCTCACCTCAAATAAATTCACATGGCATTATATAACATGCCCAAAGAGAGAGTGATGCCCTTCCCTTGTTCTTCCATTAAAATAATTAAAATAATTAATAATATTTATTTCGGAATGATCTTGACTGAATTCTTTCTACCGATCCACACTCCGAGAATCTATCTCCTAGTACCAATACTATTTATTCATCAGGGGAATTCCTCTAATTTTTCTTAAGTCAAAATTCAACCTCTATACATTTAACTTTGACTTTCCCCGGATAGTATGTAAATGGGCTTTAAATTCTATTAAAGCCAACCTCTTTGCTTTTTAGGGACGGAATTATTTTTAAAACCTGTGATAATTCCTCAAGTATCTTTTCCCATTTTCTTTCAATTATCTGCGGCCTCCCTATACTTTAAATAATTCATATTCAATAATATTCCAAATCAGTCAAAACCCTAGGAATTTCACAAATTCCTTCCAGGGGCATTTTTTTCATTTTTAGCCTCATACAAGCCTCTGAACCTTATTCCCAGATTTCTGAAATTTTTTTGAAGTGGTCAAGCCTTAACCTACCATTTCCTATTTTCAAGGATTTTCTAGGATTTTCAGGCATAATTTCCATTTTTACTCCTACCAGCTCGAAATTTTACAAAATTACAATTTGGCTCCTGGTTTGGTTTAACCTCGAAATTCACCTCATTAAGGCCTCTAACATAACCTTTGGCCTACATTTATCTCTATTTCTCATTCTTGGACCCTAAGACTTCTTATGAGTCTCTCACTTCCTCTTTTCTTAGTCTCAAAAACCTTTCTTTTTGCGATTTAGTCCCTAGGAATCTCTCTGTCTCTTCAGGGAACCTCCGGGACCTCTATCAAAAGGGGTCAGGTAGCCTGCCCAATCCAGGCTAATTCTGGTATTTTTAGGCCCAAAATTCGGGATGTTACACAAACTTTTCATACCATTGTCATCAATGTTATGCCATGGAAAAGAAGCACATAACCATATCAAATACTCATTCAATCTTGCATTTAGCCAAGGCATATAATGCAAGTAACTTATGACATAAAATCATATATTGTTCAACCACATCATGGCACACAAACACATAATAAACAACCAATGCAAGTTAACATAAGATTGTAAGTTTTTGCTACCTCTACTCCAAGCTTATCTGTTGATCTCTTCCTCTTGAACTTGGAGCCTCCTTGATCATTGCACATTCCCTATCAATCATACCATAGGGGCATTCCACATTACAACTTAAACAATCACATGAACTCAACTTACTTCCTTGATTATAACATAATCCCCTAACTTTTGAGCTTTAATTCCAATCTTTCTAAAATTAATTTCACATGGTAATTTTTTTCATAATTTTGCATGTAGAACGCATTTCTAAACTAAAAAAACAATTAAAAATCTGACTCCTTCCCTAAAAACTTATAAGGCCCGAGACATAGGATTTAGGGTTCCAAAATTTTTATTTTTAATTTTAATGCTTCCAATGTTGCTTTCTTACCATAGTCCCACACAATTTTTTATTCTAAACACATTAGAAGTAGTAAAATCATTAAAATCAAACTCTAACCTCTTGTACTGTTTAAGGCTGAAACAACTCATAAAAGGGGAAGTTGGATTTCATTGAATTTCATCACAAAACCACTTGATTCAAGCTTGTTTCTACGTCTTAAGCATTAATCTAACTTGAGTTCATCATTTCCCTTAATGGACTAGAACTAGATAGCATGTTCTCTTAGATTTTAATCCTTCAAAAAAGCAAATAAATTTATACACAAGCTCAACAACAATCAAGGTAGTGGAAACTAGATTAAAAACCATAAACATACTTTGATTTGGAGCTTAAACTTGCGTAGAGTCACTTAGTCTTTCTTCTCTCCTTCCTTTTTCTCTTTGTAAAATTTATTTTGCAAGAGTTTCCTCATGATTTTCATAAGCTTGGACAAAAATGAGGGGAGGGAAGGGGAGGGAATGGGTATTTATAGAATTCATAAACAAATCCTAGCCATTGATCTTGAAATTGTAAGATTGAATCTTAGCCATTCATCTTGCCTCTTAATCTTGTGATGACATATGTCCTTATGACATTATGCTTACATCATCTTGATGACATCATGCTTACATAAATATTGTAATTTAATCTTTTTCAATTATACCCTTACATAAATAACAAAAATTCCTCCCTATCCCAGATCAATCTTGGCACCAAAAATATTTTAAAAATGGGTAGTGAATTATCCAAAAATAATTTCTTAGTTATCTCTACAAATACCCCATAAAATTATACTGATTGGGTAATTCATCAGTTTTGGACAATTCCACTCTAACTACACAGCTATGACGCCACCTTAGAAAATCATAGAAGAGAATATTCAACTCCATTGATATGTTAGACAACCCTACTTAATCCTACAGTAGAGATTTCATTGTACCAGGTAGACAGAGCACTGTCTATAACATACTCGTATAGTGTTTTGCTTTCTCTACTGTCTATAAATATCTTCTGGTGACTCAGATGATGACTTAGGGGTGTCATAATGGTGTCATTAATATGTTTGCTGACTCAACACACAGACTCAGTGCTGTAATAAATGCATCCTTATCTCTTTTGTCCTTTTGTCTCCTATTTAGAAGACAAAATTATTTAATATTTGATCGGAGCATTTTATTCAAACAAAAAACTTTAAAAATTTATCTAAAAATACCATGAAATTCCTTAAATTCTAGAGAAAATTTGTGAATTTTCTTGGACTATAACTCAATCCATGAGTATTTATTTCTGATTTGCCTATAAAACGCCCTTTTTCAGCATAACTAGGCTTTAAATATTTCATTTTTTTAAAGCCGTTTTGCTAGGCCTTTGGAGATAAGACTAATTTTATAATTTTTTTCCAATCTTTTAACTCTTGAATCCCCATTTTTGCTCATTTTTCTGAGACCTTTCTGTGGCTCAAATAATTAAATCAATCTATACACCTCAAAATGTGCCAAAATTTTTAAAATTTAATTAAAGCTAACTTAAGGGTATTTTTATCATTTTTAACCTCAAATAAGTCTCAAAATCTTATTTTCCATTTTATGGAAATGTTTTGGAATTTTCCAGGCTTATTTTGTAAGGGATAATGACAAATAAAGAAGTTGGAAATTTGCAAATGTCAAATAAAGAATGTCAACAAAAATTTGTTGTCATTTGCAAATTCAGAATCATCAATACCAATTAAGTTGTGTTACTAAATCTAATTTGGGATTTGCAATTTTCAGCTTCTTTTTCTGTCATTCTCCCTATTTTCTAGTATTGCCTTTCTCAGCCTGAAACCTTTCGACTTTATGAGTTAGTCCCTACTAGGACTTAACCTCAAGAATCATTCCTTTAAGGCCTCTAGCACAACTTTTGACCCTCATTCATCCCTATTTTTCATTCCTACATCTTGAGACTTCATTGGAGTTTCTAACTTTATTCACATTTTAGTTCCTAGAACTTTCTCAATTTACAGTCTAGTCCCTAAAAATCCTATTACTTTTCTTTCGTATTTCTAGGACTCCTGCTAGCTGGGGTCTAGTAGCCTGCCTATCTTAAGCTATTTTTGATACTTGTAGGCTAAAAATTTAGGATGTTACTCAACTGACAAGAGTCCTAGAAGTACCCTAAAAAGATAAGAAGGATTCTTGGGAACTAAGTAAAGTTTTCTAAGACGGAGGGACAAGAAAGTTAAAGAATGTAGTGACGTCTTGGGGGGCTACATAAGAGAAATAAGGATAAATATAGGCCAAAAGTAATACTAGAAACCTTAAAGGGATGATTCTTCATGATAAACCCTAACGGGGACCTATTTGTAATTTTGGAAGGTTTCAGGCCGCAAAGGTGCCAATGGAAAATATGCCTAAAAATTGTAAATTTTTTTTTAAAAACTTCTTAGAAAATAGGAAATGAGGTTCTAAAGCTCGTATGAGATTAAAAATGATAAAATACCTCTGGAACAAATAATAAAATTATTAGGGTTTTAGCTAATTATGGGTTATTAGCCGAAATTAAATTATTTAAAATATCAAGAGGCCTCATAGGATTGGGAAAAAAAGAGAAATAAATAGTTAAAGAGTTATTGTAAGTTTTAAAATGATTTCGACCCTGTAATGTGTAGAGTTGGCTTTAATAGAATTTAAAGCCTATTTATATACTATTAGGGGAAAGTCAAAATAAACTTCTTACAAATAAAGGTTTAGCTTGAGGAAAATCAACAAAATTCATGTGATAAAAAGAAGTTAGTTATACCCAGATACAGATTCTTGGAGTCATGGACTAATAGAAAGAATTTGATTAAGTTTACTCCGACATAAAATTATTAAATGTTTAATGAAGAGACAAAGAGAAAAGCATCTCCCCCTCTCTCTCTATGTACATATATATATATATATATAATGCTATGTGAAGTTATTTATGATGAAAAGGGTACTAGAACATGTTCTAGTATTACCAGGTAACTCTAGACCCAGGAAAACACCCGATACAAAGTAAAAGTATAAAATAGGTGGAAGAATAGTCAAGGGTGAGATGGAGCACGAATTTCTCGCTACTTTTCTCCTTATTTTAATACAAATTTGATGAGAAGACAAGGTTAGAATTATATAATTTGTCTAAGGGTATAATTAGAAGAAGTTAAATTATAATACAATATTGTTTTATAATCACATGTGTATTAGGTGGCATAACATGTGGCAAGAGATCAAGTGGCATGGCAAGGGATTTGAACACATGGCTAGAGGCTTAAATGGATGGCAAGAAATCAAGCCACAGGACCATTGTAATTTCAAGCAACTTCAAGGACAAAATAGGATATCGAAGCCAAAAATTTGTCTATAAATACCTCCTAATTCAAATCAATTTTGAAAAAATTAGGGAAAATTGGGAAGAAAGGTTTTGTTCTTGAATTTGAGAAAGGGAAGAAGAAATGGAACAAGAAGACCAAGAACCCTCAAGCAATCATCCAATGTAAGTTAAAGCATTCATTAAGGATTTAATTACCTTGATTAGTGAATCATTTGGGATTGATTTGGATGGTTAAA
Source organism: Neltuma alba (assembly GCF_004799145.2). NCBI lineage: Eukaryota > Viridiplantae > Streptophyta > Magnoliopsida > Fabales > Fabaceae > Neltuma > Neltuma alba. The sequence continues at coordinate 25,230 of NW_021632003.1, read as the reverse complement.
AATGGCTAAAAATCCTATGAAACCTTACTGGCCAAAATGCCACATGACTTCATATGAATGATTAAAAGATGGCATAGGGATTAGAGGATAGAAAATAGTTGGAACCTTGTGTTTTAACTTAGTTTATGAAAGAATTCCAACTTATGATATATATATATGTGCATATGATTCAGCCAAATTGGGATCATGAGGCTAGAGTGTGATTCGTGTTAATTTGATGCTTCTAATAAGTTTGGAAGATGAAATTGGTAGGATTATGTTGAGAAATGGAAGCATTAAAATTGAAAAGGAATTTTTGGATTTCAATAAACAAACATGAATCTTGAGGAAAGAGTTAGATCTTATTGAATTTGAGTATGAAAATGGATTCTACATGCAAAATTATAGGAGAATAGCATGTGAAATTAATTTTATAAAGATTGAAATCAAAGCTTAAAAGTTAGAAGTTAAAGTATGTTAAAGAGCAAAAATGAATGTCATTGATTCCATGACTCTAATAAATGAATGGCAATGATGTGTTAATATGATTAGGGCCATGTGACAACAAAGAAGATGAATAGAAAGGTTGATCAAGCAACCTTGATAATTGGAAGCAAGAGGAAAGTATAGAGTTATAAGATAGTAAACTTACCTTTATTGTGTTTATGATTTGTATGCTTGTGGGTTGATGTGTATGATGTTAATTTATCATAAAATGAGATCTATGTGAATAAATGATGCTCGATTTCTAATTGTTCCATGACCATGATCAAAGCATGAAATATTAAGCATAAAAGCATATTAATAGCTAGCCTGTAATAGATAAGGTAAGCAATTCATCTTGCATACATATATGGTAATGTTGCTATTGAGATTCTCCCAATTCTCACCCTCTCTTACCTAACCCTAATAGATTTCATGAGCAAGGAAAGGGAATGCAAGATGTGAAATCAAGAAAGAGGAGAAGATATTGAGAAATATATTGTGTTAATTTATGATATGTAATTTTTTATGATGATATATGTAATGAACATGCCTATGATGTTATGTAAAGATGAATGATAATATTGGCATGTGTGGATGAGTTTGATGATACATAGAAGTGATCAATAGTATATTGGAATTATAATATGCAAGATAAAGAAAGTTTAAATCACGTTAATACAAGTAAAAGGATAAACTTTCCATTATAAGCAATGAATTTGTGACGGAGTAAAGGTAAAGTAAACAAATGAATCTACACAAGAAATTTGGTGAGTAGTGTGACACTTCAAATATAAAATCCATATAATTGACAAAAATACTTTGTGAATAGCCCATAAGCATTTTGAGTGTCCAAACCAAACAAAAAGTATGGGTATTTTCTAACAACAAAGCATGTATAGTTTCAAAATAAATCCTTAAGGTATCATATCAAAATAAAAATGATAAAGTCGTAGGGTCATGCCAAATAAAAATAGCATAATATGTGCTCAAGGACCACAAACAGCCTTCATGTCGAACTCTATTAGTGCCTTCCCTTGCTTTCTACTAGATCCATCACCTGAAGATGTTAATGGAAGGGATGAGATCTAAAGTCTCTGTAACAACTAAAATTCCTAACATATACAATCAAAACATTTATATAATATCAAATTAATTTTATAAATATATATATTCATATAAATATTAAGCACCTAGAATGTAAAAATATGCTTATCATTAAGTCAATATCATAATCAATCCACATTCATTTACACATGCATTTCACAACAATAAATGCATTATGAAGCCTTCTTTATATCACTGTCCATCTTATTGATTGGACCTATAGGCTAACACATAGTCCAACAGAAACTAATCCATTTAACTAGATTTGTCCCAAGCACACCAGTATTTGAGGTATACCTGGCCAGGGGTACAGAGCTTAAGTTTAGACTATGGCTCTTCTCCTTAAAGATTAAAATTAAGGTGTGACATGCATTTCTCATAATTCCAATCCAATCCTAGCCAAAGGAAAACATAGAAGAAGTGGCCCTAACAAGTGTCATTCGCTGTTGATGAGAGCCTTTGTCGTTCGCCTTGGGGTTCTTAATAAAAAAATAAATCCAAGCAATGCAATATAGTGCAAATGAAACATCCTTCCTTTAACTCCTCAGAGTACACATTTGGAAGCGTTATGGTTCAAGCGATTCACGAAACAAGCCCGTAGATTGAAATTTGCAATTGGTTCTTGGGTTACTATTCATTGGTTAAATTCTAGGTTTTTGGTTCAATTTTGAAAATTCGTATTTCTTAGCACACAAATTCATTGTAAGTGATCTACCACTTATTTTAAAATTTAGGATGTTTATTTTAACCATACTAAATTTCATGGCTTAACTCATACATTTGATAGGTCAAACTAGAGCTGGAAATTGACTGCTCCAGGACTTACGTTTTATCCATTGGACAATTCTTACTTTAATTCTTTTCATTACTTTGGCATGCATAACTCGGATTTTCTCTTTTCCATTCATTCTCATACATTTTCATTCATGCCATAAGCATTCTAAACCAATACATCACAATACATTAACCAATAGCTTCATTCATTAACATGAATAATTCTCCGCTTTCTTGTCCTTTCTTCTCATGCTCTCCTTCATATAATCATTGTCCATCATACTTGACCTAAATGGTTGGTTAGGGAAGGGTAAGATTTAGGAGAATGTCAGTAGCAAACATTACTATTATGCATGCAAGATAGATGCAAGTGTATGACATGCTTACTTGATCTAAATCATGCTTACTTATGATATTTTCTCATGCTCAATGCTTCACATAAACATGCATGGCCATGGAAAACATTATTGAAATAAAGCATCATGCTAGCATTACCATCTCATAGTATCATCTAATCACATAATGCACATCAACACACAAACATGCACATCAAGCACACAAGAAAGGTAAGTTCACTACCTTTTATCCTTAAGCTTTCTTCTTGCTCCCTTTTACTTACAACCATTAAGGTTGCTTACTCAACCTTTACCATTCATTTTCCTTGATGTCCCATGACCCTAAATGCATCAACACATCATTCTCATTCATTTATTAGAGCCATAATAATCAACAACATCAATACTTTGTTTGATTTCCAGCCTTTCTAAAATTAATTCCACATGCTATTCCCACATAATTTTTCATGTAGAATCCATTTCCAAGGTCAAAATAATCAAAATCAAACTCCTTCCCCCGAACTAGCCTTGACTGAAATATTACTCAAGTTGTACCAATCATGAAATTCAACCAATTTCAACATATACCAATTGATTCTTGTTCCTTTCAAGCCTTTAAACATTATTCTAACATCAACTTCATCTTTCCCTATTCTTATGAATTTCGTGCAGCATATTTCCCAAGGGTTTCAAGCTCCCAAAAATCATTAAAATCCATAACCAAGCTCAACAACAACAAGGATAGTGAAAACTACATCAAAAACAATGAACATACCTTGTTTTAGAGCTTGATCTTGCATTGGATCACTTGGCCTTTCTCTCCCCTTCTTTTTTCTCTCTCTAGAATTCATTTTGTAGAGTTTTCCCAAGGTTTTTATCATATCCAGTAATATGGCGATTAGGAATAAGGATATTCCTAAATATTCAAGGGCCAAAAAGGATAAGGAGGAATAGAAGATTTATGGTGGAAAATAATTATTATAATTTTTCAAGTCGATTATGAAAATTTTGACTAATTAAGGAAACTTGGTCAAGAATAATTATGGAAAAATATTTTCAAGCCTCAAAAAATTAAGAAAAAATAAGGACAATGTTCCTTGAGAATTATATGAGGTTATATAATTGGTTTTATGACCAAATTGCTCTTAGAGAAATTATAAAGGAATTTAAGGGCAATTTAAGCTAGTTTAAGGCCTTTTATTTGGAAAATTCCAAATAAATATTGGAAAGGAGAATAAAATCCCAAGAAAATTCCTATGATGTCCCAAGAAATTATAAGAAATTATGAGATTAAAAAGAGACCCTTGAATATCCAAGATTTTTCCTAATTATTTGGACAAGTGGAAAAATCAATAATGAAAAGGAAAATAGTTTTTCTTTTTATTTAATTAATGAAAGATTGAGTTTGAGATAAAGAGGGCTTTTCGGGAAGAGAAAAATGAGAAGAATAATTTATGGATCTAATAGAAAATAATTACAGAGATCAGAGTACTGTAATCATAGAAAAGAAATTAAACTCGGAGTAAAAGTGCACCGATAAAGTAAAGACTAGAGTCTTGCACTTTACTTGGCCCACAAGTTGCATTTGTCAAGCCTCTAATGGATGGTAATTAAACATTCCAAGTGTCAAGCATTAAGTGGAGAGGATCTTGACTTTGGAATTTAATTACATTATGATTTACTTAATTAAGAGAGAAGTTTCAAGACTAAGGAGAAAGGTGACACTTGGCTTTTCATTTATGATGGTGGTTTGGGATATTTTGGTACATTAATTGAGCTCTTCCTCCCCCTAAATTCAGATGTGGGTTTCGGCGAAGGCAAGAAGAGAGGGAAAAAGAGAGAGCTTGACGTGGAAGCAAGGAAGAATCAATCACTTTGGATCAAGAAAGCTTGGAGTTAAGGTTAGTGGTTGATTCTATGTTGTTCTTTGCTTGTTTATCTTGAGTTTGATGGTTGAAAAATTATGTTTATCCTCTCTTTGGGTGCTGGCCGAAATGCTCTTTGAGTATGGGAGGGAGTTTGGTTGTTAAATCTTGGTAAAACACTTCAAAACATGGTTTTTCCAAATGGTTGCAAGTGGTTATATGTTGTTTTTGAAAGGATCTCTTTGTTGGAACTCAAATGGTACTATATGACCAAGGGAGAAACTGAACCTTAGGATGTTTTTTTTTTCAAATTTTTGAGGCTTCCATTGTGTTCAAAATGAAAAATGGTGTAGAATAAACCTAAAGAACAAGTGTTGGAATCCATATAATCAAAGTTGTAATTTTTGGATAATGAACCCTTTTGGTTCAGCCAAGCTGAAGCTGGAAGAAGAAATTTTCTTTTGTTAAGTCCAAGTAGATATTTGGAATCTACATAAAAAATCATGTAGGAATGAGCCAAGAGGGAATTTTTAGGGTTAAAAGAATAAACTCTAAAAATTCTAAGAACAAAGATAGAAGCTTTAAGGGGCTTAGGAGTTACTTGAATTATGTTGTTAATTTTATATGGAATGGTTGGTAATCTTGCTGCCTTTTTGTGATATATCATGATTAGGGTTTGTTAATTGTGGAGAAGAAGAAGAAGGTCAAAGAATCAAGAGCATTGGGATTAAGGTAGTAAGATTTAATTAACCTTAATGTTGAGCGTTGCATTGATTGCTATGCAATTTCATGTGCTATTATGTGGTTGAGCTAAATGATGATTATTGTGTAGCTATACTCCTTGCTTTATGTGCCTTGGCTATTGCATGTTAGAGTGCTACATGTATGAGGTAAAGTAGTTCCCTATTAATAGCAAAAGGTTGGAATGCTTGTAATTAATGCATGTTGATGTTTTGGTTGATTGATCTTGCTGCTGGGATTTCATTGAAATCTCATCCCCCATATGTAACCTAATATTTTAGGGACTAAATCATCAAAAGGGAGGCTGTAAATGCAAGGATAAATATGTTGATGAACCATGCAGAAATATTTATATTTGGTTATGTATAAGTATGTATGGTTGGTGCTGTAATCCCTAAGCAGGATGCCAAATTAGAGCCACGTTTTATTAAGTTCCTGAATGAATTTCTTTATGAAATTTAGTATGCTTAAGTTTCACATCGTGAGCTTCAAATCAATAGGAAGCACATTAAAAATGGCCAACTACATGACTTTTAATGATTTTTCAAAGTTAAGGTTCGGAATCTGAAAAAAGGGTTTTTGCCAAATGGATAGAGGTGACTTCCACAAAAACTTGACACTTTTTCAAATGAAATTGGTTCACAAGATTATTTTTTCTTGAAAGATCATTCAAAGAGCTTTTTTATAAAATTTTGAACCACTCCATTTAGTTTTTTTTAGATTAGGTTATGAATTTTTTAAGTTGGCCTAGAAAACTAGATTTTTACCCGATGAACAGTAACAGTCTGAAAATCAGCATTTTTGTGATAAAATTAAGCCCAAGACCATCCAATGTGGTCCAAAATGATTTTAATTAAACCCTAAGTAGATATGATAGTAAGGTGTGACACTTTTAGTATCAGAGCGGAGGTTCTGGCATGGGATAGAACGCTCTGCTTAGCTAATGTGTCAGTTAAAAAGAAAATTGACATATTGTTGTAGGAGAACACTACTGTCTATTGATTGGATGGTTTGATTATTACAATGTAGGATGAAGTAGAATGGCTTGTTATGGCCACAATAGTGACTTAGAGGGTTCAATTAACTAGAGGAGACTAGGAGAACCTTTCTCTTAATGGTTCAATGAGGATGAGGACTATAGCCTTGTAGCAGATTTCTACTATGATATCTTATGGGAGAGTAACCCTCCACCTCACATAGTCACAGTTGCTTCCAATGATCCTCTGAGGATTGAGGTCATTGAAATATCTTATGATGATGGAGTTGGACCTAGTAAAGTCAAAATACTTCTAATTATGAAAGAATTTCACACCATAGAGGACCTAGCCAGGGATTTTAAGGAGAAGGGTTGGTACATTAAGCCCGATAAGAATCAGAATGCCCATGTGTACCTGAGATATCTAGAGGATATCCAAAAGCTCTACCATTATGTGACTAGGGAAGATGCTACCCTAGAGATGATAGACTGGATATTAGCATTGCTTAGAGTACTACCTCAGACCCAACTTTGGAAAAATGGTGTAAGAGACATTTGTCATCGCATGGATAGTGCTAGCTTCAACGATCTCATTAATGCCCTCGAGATCTTTGTAAGGAATACATTTCCTTGTGTTAGATACAGAAGACTGGATCCTGATGATGACGGATATGCTCCCGTTCATACCCTAATGGCATAATTGAATGGAATTGAAAAACGCGCAGCGGAAAACAAACTTTAAAGATTTCAATCCCTTGCCCGGATCTATCAGTCGTGTTTAAGTCAAGTAGTAAGAAGCATTACCTTCGATGTTCGATTTCTTGGTGGCTCGGTGATTTCACCGTTCAGGATGCCTCTGCTCGCCTCCTTTGTCGTTCGAAGTCGACAACTCCGGTCAGCCTCCTCTACCGGTATCCACACGAATAGCTCTCCAGTCACGAACGACGTGCTAGTGCCCTTTTGTCCGTCTAGGGTTTTTTTCAGAGAATCCATCCACTCTTATCTATTTTAGGCCGTCTCTTATCTGCAAGTGCTTTCACTCTCACACACAAAACCCTAGCTCCTAATCTCAAATATATAGGATGCTATAGGTATTATGAACGATATTTAATTTCGAAATTAATCCTAAATTAATTCCAAAATTAATACAATATCAAATATTGCCTAATCAGATAAGAGAACAATTAAATAAATACGGTTTATATTAAATCCGTCTCACAGATTTAATTCACCTATTTATTTAATTCAAAATAAAGATATGACGGAATTAATTTACATAGATCTAATTTATCCTTATAAATTAAATCTAACAATTAATATCTCTTATATTTATATAATATGTATATATATACGAATTTATATATATATACACGTCCACCCTATATTATTCATTGAATCTGGACATATCTTAGATTCAATGAATCCGGACATCATAACTCGTGTTGGGCTATTTTGTATGCGACCCTGTAGGCCCATATGAAGTTGGCAGTGGGCCATTAACTATAATGACTCACAAGTCGTAAACGGTCTCTAGCAAGACATCACGACTACCCAAATCATATGAGGATCGTTGAACGATGTAACCTTTCATACAACCATATCACGTCCCTTTTGTCACACGACATTTTGGTCATGGATGAGGCATGGAGAACGTCATCCTCCTATTCATGAACATTACTTTCTCGATCCCTGAGTAGTCTGAGTATAGAATTGGAACTACCTTTCCATTATAGTATGGCCATAAATTTCTTAGACTCACTCATCGAGGGGCCCAGTAATATCTCTCTACGAATGTGAGGGACAAATTCCATCTTGACCATTCACATTCCTCCGCATGAAAAACCACTAAGCCTGAACATAGTCTTTATGATCACTCAGTCAAAAGTGACTTTTGACTAGGTCAAAGCTGAGCGTTTCTCATGTAGGAATCCATGATGATCTCAGGTCAAAGGGCACAGTGACATGGTTTGTATATGAGAGAAGCTTATGACTTAACCCATGCAGCTCTCTCATAGCGGGTCGGTCCAACACCTTGTACTCTTACATGTGCCTATGACTTTAATTTATATCTCTATATATCTTTAAAGTCATACTGGTCTTATTTCATCTCTACTCCCACATAGATGACCGACCAGGGACATTTAGGATAAATCATGAGTTATCCAAGGATAGTTATCACAGTAAACATGCAAATAATATGATAATGTAATTAATAAATTCATAAATCAACAATGTTCATAACATAATGATTGGCCCCTAGGGCACAATTTCCAACAATAATGAGTTCTGTCATTTGGATCAAACATTGGAATCTGATGTTGAGTTAATGGATCTAAAGCCTTGAGAGCTTCACTATTTCCTATTTTGGGTAGTCAGTTGGACTTTCGTAGCACTGACATAGGACTTGTATTGTTACAGCTAACTGTAATAGGCTAGTCTGACATGCTTGATTGCTATGTATGTTCCTAAGATGGCTATGTATGTTGAACTATATTGCTGTGACTGATGATTGATGCTTGAATGCTGTTTTGTGAATGAATATGTTGTTAAATAAAATCCAAGCATGATGTTTACTTCTTGTTCCTCTATTATGCTATCCATTAAGTTAGCGCGATGGTTAGAACCCGAAGAAACCCTTCACTAAAGAGACCTTTAGGACACTATGTAAGGGTCCATCCCGATCCAATACGATTAATTTTGGAACGTTTAGAACCGCAATAAAAGGCTATTAAAGGGATGAGGGCAGCACAAGCTAGCCAGGAACAAGAAAGAGACGCCGTCATAGTAGCAGCGGCAGTGGCTAACCTCGACAGGAGGCAGCCAGGGGAAGAAACCTCAGCAGCGCAAGTAATAGAACATTCACTTAGACCGGCAATGCCAGCAGTAGACCCCAACAGCATCCAGTAGTGGATGACTCACTTTTGCAAGCACAATTCGCCATCCTTCAATGGAGTGATTGACATCCAAGTAGCAGAGGACTCGATTAACTGCTTGGAAAAGGTTTTTAAAGTTCTAGACTATCTGATTAAGAGGAAAGCCCAAATGGCTATTTACTAGCTAGAAAAGGACATCGATAATTGGTGGAAGAACACCAAACTTATTCTTGAGACTAGAAGCACGAGAGTGACATGGGAAGTGTTCCTGGAGCAGTTTTACAAAAAGTGCTTCTGCGGTTAATCAGGGACGAAAGGGAAGCATAATTCCTAACCTTGAAGCTGAAGAATAACGAGTCATTTGATGAGTACTTAGCTAAGTTTATATGTCTTTCTCACTACTTCAGTTATCTGCGTTACCAAGATGATGAAAGGTAGATGACGAAAAAGATGGTCAAAGGACTGTAGCAGTCCTTAAGAGAGACGATTGCTCTCAGGTAGTTCGAGCACTTCAACAAGGCAGTTGAGGCTTGCCGAATTACAAAAATCAGCTTGAACCATCATCTGACGGTTAAGTCTATTCCCAAGTCGAAGAAGGGAGATCAGGATGGCACCTCTTCTAATGCTAACAAGAAGAGGAAGAGGCCATGGGATAACTAAAAGAACCAGAAGGGAGGCAAACCACTGAAGGGTAAGGAATGCCTAATCTGCAGTAAGATTCACAGTGACAGACTGTGCATGGCCAGGTGAAACATTTGCTACACTTACGGCAAGTTCGGACACTTCTCAAGAGAATACCCACAGAATAAAGAGAAAGCAAGGCTGTACACCCGAGGATGAGTATTTGCCATCATATGTTGGACTGTTTCAAATTTTGTCCAAGGCTAGACAAGTAGCTTATAAGTGACCCTTCCTCCAAATTTGAGTTAAATTCATGATGTCTTCCATCTCTCAATTGAAGAAGTACCATCTAGATCCGACACGTGTCATAAGTTACGATGACATTGTGATCCAAGACAACCCGTCTTTTGAGATCATACTAGAGCGAATCATTGATCAGAAAGTCGAATAGCTGAGAAATAGGCATATTCTGTTGGTCGAGGTTGTTTAGAAAGGTCTTACACTGGAAGGAGCTACGAGGGAGATAGAGACTAAGATAAAGGAAAAGTATCCTAAACTTTTCTAATAAGATATGCTTTAAATTTCAAGGACGAAATTTATTTAGGGGGAGAGAAATGTCACATCTATTAATATGGCAATTAGGGATAAGGATATTTCTAAATATTCAAGGGCCAAAAAGGATAAGGAGGAATAGAAGATTTATGATGGAAAATAATTATTATAATTTTTCAAGTCGATTATGAAAAGTTTGACTAATTAAGGAAACTTGGTCAAGAATAATTATGGAAAAATATTTCCAAGCCTTAGAAAATTTAAAAAAAATAAGGACAATGTCCTTGACAATTATATGAGGTTATATAATTAGTTTTATGACCAAATTGCCCTTAGAGAAATTACAAAGGAATTTCAGGGCGATTTCAGGTAGTTTAAGGCCTTTTATTTGGAAAATTCCAAATAAATATTGGAAAGGAGAATAAAATCCCAATCAAATTCCTATGATGTCCCAAGGAATTATAAGAAATTATGGGATTAAAAGAAGACCCTCAAATATCCAATATTTTTCCTAATTATTTGGACAAGTGGAAAAATCAATAATGAAAAGGAAAATAGTTTTCCTTTTTATTTAATTAATGAAAAATTGAGTTTGAGATAAAGAGAGCTTTCTGGGAAGAGAAAAATGAGGAGAATAATTTATGGATTTGACAGAAAATAATTACAGATGCCAGAGTACTATAATTATAGAAAAGAAATTAAACTCGTAGTAAAAGTACACCGATAAAGTAAAGCCTAGAGTCTTACACTTTACTTGGCCCACAAGTTGCCAATTGTCAAGCCTATAATGGATGGTAATTAAACTTTCCAAGTGTCAAGCATTAAGTGGAGAGGATCTTTGAAACATCTTACCTTTAACCCCTCAGAGTACGCATTTGTAAGCGTTATGGTTCAAGCAGATCAAAGTACAAGCCCATGGATTAAAATTTTCAACATAATTACTCGGATTACTTTTCACTGTTTAAACTCCAGATTTTAGGTCCAACTTTGAAAATTCATAACTAATTCTACAAAAAATCAGAATGGAGCGATTCCAATTTTCACTTAAAGCTCTTTCAGTCTTCTACAAGGGAAAAATAACTTTCAGGGCTCAAACCTTTCCAATTAGTACAGTTTATTCGTTAAATATTACTATTCAAGTGGTCAAAACAGTACTTTCCAGAAATCCTGTCTTGACTTTGAACAGCCATATCTCTTAGCATACACATCCATTTTTCGTGATTCACCACTTGTTTTAAAGCTTAGGATGTGTCCTGCATAGACACTAAATTTCATGACTAAATTCATTCATTTGGTCTGCCTCATCATTGGCACCAATTCGTGACTCATTTAGGGACATTCTATCCCTTCAACTTAATTCAGTCTTTATAAACAATGTAATTCTCCACCTCTTGTCATGCTATAAATCCACATAATATCTCCATACATAACCTTATACCATTTTACATATCATGACATTTAATATCATCATTCCACATACATGGCATATCAAACATAAATTGATAAACTATGTTACATAACTTAACATGTTATAAGACCATAACATGTTCTTGACTTCTTCCATCAATCCTGCATTCCTCATCCTTGACTTTTCCTCCATGCCCTTTATACCTATTAGGGGTTGTTAAGGGAGGGTGAGATTCGGGAGAATCTCAGTAGTAAACACTACCCATAAGCATGCAAGACATAATGCAAATGCACGACATGTTATCATAACATCATCATAGGAATGCCATGGAAAGTAAGCTAAAGCATTTCATGCTTTCATAACATATTGCCAAGGCAAAACATAACATAAACTTGCAAACATAACTTTGCAAACATTTCATCATAGCTTAGTCACATCATGGCAACACAATATCATGCAAGCATACATATCAAGCACACAGTATAGGTAAGTTCACTACCTTGTAACATAGCTTCCCTCTTGCTTTCCGTTTGCTTCCCCTAACCTTCCAAGTGTTTGAGCCTTCGGTTGACATAAACAAGACATCCCCTTGGATGTTCCAAGGTCCTAAACACATCACGCGAAACATCAATTAGGACCAAGTTATCAACCTATTCCACACTTGGCTCTTACTTGATCACACTTTGTTTCTAAGTTCTCTAACATAAACCTTATCATTTCCCATCCTTAAGATCCATTTCTTGTCAACTAGGACCACTTTAGATGGCCTTAGATTCAAGAAGATCAAATCTGGAAATTTTGGTTTTCGGGTACTGTTCACGCAGCAATTCCAGAAATTTTGCTCAACTTTGAAAATTTATGATTAATTCTAGAAAAATCAAAATTGAGTGGTTCCAAGTCTCACTGAAAGCTTCTCAAGTTATCTTTAAAGGAAAAATAGTCTCAGGAACCAATTCAACGCCGAACAGTACCAGAATTGTACGGAACTCGAAACTCTTCCAAAAGTTCAACAGTGTTTCCAGATTTCAAACCCTAACTTTGAAAAATCACCATAAATCGTACACATATCCAAATGAAGTGTTCTACCCATGGATTTAAAGCTTACAGAGTGTACTTTAAGCATGAAATGTTTCAGAATCAGATATGAGCAGCAACTAATTCGAAATAGGCATCAAATTAGATGTGACAGCCACCACATACCTTGATCTTGAAGCTTGAACTGGCTTGGAACCACTTGGCCTTTCTTTCTCCCTCTTCTTTCTCTCTCTAGGAACCATTTTGCAAGAGCTTCCCCATGGATTCCTTATGCTTGGACGAAATGGTAGGGGGAAGGGGGTATTTATAGAAAGCTAGAACAAATCCTGGCCGTCGGTTCCGATTCGATCTCGGCCATCCATTCTTTCTTCTTGAATAAGTAAGCTCCCTCTCCAAGAAATGTGACACGTGTCCAGGGTGATGTCATCTTGATGACATCATGCTTACATCGTCAAGCCACATGTCTTTAATCCGGCCGCACACGTGTCTTGCATCCGACCTTACACGTGTCTTGCATTCAACCGTACACGTAATACCTTCTTTTCCCATCTAACCGTACACTTATCTCTTCCATATTCCTTCATCATTTTGGCATTAAAATAGGGAGGAAATTAATATAAAATTCGTGCAAAATACTACCCTTAGGCATTCCTCCACCTATTTTGCCATTCTGCACCGTATCGGGTACTTTTTTGAGTCCTGACCTACCCGGTACCACTGGGACATGTTCTGACACCATTTTCTCATCTTAATTAAATACATATATGGCGCCATCTTAGAGGAGCATAGATGAAAATAATTAGCTCCACTGACAGGCTACTTAACCTTACTGAGTCATGCAGTAGAGATTTCACTATAACGGGTAGACAAAAGACTGTCTAAAATATTCCCATACTGCATTCTGATTTTTATGCTGTCCATAAATATCTTCTGGTGACTCAGCATGATGACTCGTAGGTGTCATGATTGCATTTGGTGACTCAGCATGATGACTCGTAGGTGTCATAATTACGCTTGACGACTCAGCATGCTGACTCAGCACCGTCATGATGGCCCTTAGATATTTTCTTTCTCTTTTTCCCAGAAATATTATTAAATAATACTAATCGGGGTTACCCTCTCCGAATTCTTTCTATCGGCTCGTAACTCCGTTGATCTGTCTCTGGGTTTCATCCCTTCCCTTTCATCACGGGATATTCCTCTAATTTTTCTCGGGTCAAAAGTCAAACTCTAGACAGCTATTTTGACTTTCCCCGGATAGGGTATAACTAGGCTTTAAATTTAATTAAAGCTAACCTTGTCAGTTTCTGGGGACGGAATTAATTTTACAATCTGTGTAAATTCCTCAACTACTGTTCCCCAGTTTTTCCTGATTATTTGAGGCCATCTCGTACCTTAAATAATTCAATTTGAGTTACTATCTCAAATTGCTCAAAAACCTGAAATGACTTTAGGGCATTTCCGTCATTTCTAGCCTTATATTGACTTTGGGATCCTATTCCCATTTTTCTGGAATTTTTCTGAAACATTTGGGCCATTTTCGATAACTTCAAACATTGATCGACCAGAGATTCACAATTAGGTCCCTACTTGGCCTAGGAATCTTTTCGTTGCAATTTAGTCCCTCCTTAGGCCTAACCTTCGGAACCATCTCTTGCAAGTTTCTGGCATAACCTCTGGCCCTTAGTTGTTTCCAGTTCGTCATTCTTTAGTCCCCGAACACTATTATTTTACACATTCGCCCTTGGAAAATCTTTTTTTTTTCCGAGGGATCTTCGGGACTTTCGTTGCATTGGACTTAGTAATCATCCTTTCCTTGTGCTATTACTTGTATCTATGAGCCAAAATTTGGGATGTTACAATCTTGACTTTGGAATTTAATTACATTATGATTTACTTAATTAAGAGAGAAGTTTCAAGACTAAGTAGGAAGGTGATACTTGGCTTTTCATTTATGATGCTGGTTGGGATATTTTGGTGCATTAATTGAGCTCTTCCTCCCCCTAAAATCAAATGTGGGTTTCGGCCAAGGCAAGAAGAGAGGGAAAAAGAGAGAGTGGAAGCAAGGAAGAATCAACCACTTTGGATCAAGAAAGCTTGGAGTTAAGGTTAGTAGTTGATTCTATGTTGTTCTTTGCTTGTTTCTCTTGAGTTTGATGGTTGAAAAATTCTGTTTATCCTCTCTTTGGGTTCTGGCCGAAATGCTCTTTGAGTAAGGGAGGGAGTTTGGTTGTTAAATCTTGGTAAAACACTTCAAAACATGGTCTTTCCAAGTGGTTGCAAGTGGTTATATGTTGTTTTTGAAAGGATCTCTTTGTTGGATTTCAAATGGTACTGTTTGGCCAAGGGAGAAACTGAACCTTAGGATGTGTTTTTCAAAGTTTTGAGGCTTCTATTGTGTTCAAAATGGAAAATGGTGTAGGGTAAACCTAAAGAACAAGTGTTGGAAGCCATAAAATCAAAGTTGTAATTTTTGGATAATGAACCCTTTTGGTTCGGCCAAGATGAAACTGGAAGAAGGAACTTTCTTTTGTTAAATCCAAGTAGATATTTGGAATTTACATGAAAAATCATGTAGGAATGAGCCAAGAGGGGATTTTTAGGGTTAAAGGAATAAACTCTAAAAATTCTACGAACAAAGATGGAAGCCTGAAGGGGTTTAAGAGTTACTTGAATTATGTTGTTAATTTTATATGGAATGGTTGGTAACCTTGCTGCCCTTTTTGTGATATATCATGATTAGGGTTTGTTAATTGTGGAGAAGAAGAAGAAGGTCAAAGAATCAAGAGCATTGGGATTAAGGTAGTAAGATTTAATTAACCTTAATGTTAAATGTTGCATTGATTGCTATGCAATTTCATGTGCTATTATGTGGTTGAGCTAAATGATGATGATGTGGTGGTGATGATGATGATGATGATGATGATGATGATTGTGTAGCTATACTCCTTGCTTTATGTGCCTTGGCTATTACATGTTAGAGTGCTATATGTATAAGATAAAGTAGTTGCCTATTAATAGCAAAAGGTTGGAATGCTTGTAATTGATGCATGTTGATGTTTCGGTTGATTGGTCTTGCTACTGGGATTTTATTGAAATCTCATCCCCCATATGTAACCTAATATTTTAGGGACTAAATCATCAAAAGGGAGGCTGCAAATGCAAGAATAAATATCATGATGAGCCATGAGGAAACATTTATATTTGGTTATGTATAAGTATGTATGGTTGGTGCTGTAATCCCTAAGCAGGATGCCAAATTAAAGCCACGTTTTATTAAGTTCCCAAATGAATTTCTTTGTGACATTTAGTATGCTTAAATTCACGTCATGAGCTTTAAATCAATAGGCAGCACATTAGAAATGGCCAACTACATGATTTTTAATGATTTTTCAAAGTTAAGGTTCAAAATCTGAAAAAAGGGTTTTTGCCAAATGGGCAGAGGTGACTTTCACAGAAACCCGACACTTTTTCAAATGGAATTGGTTTACAAGATTATTTTTCCTTGAAAGAGAATTCAAAGAGATTTTCATAGAATTATGAACCACTCCATTTAGATTTTTCTAGATTAAGTTATGAATTTTGGACGTTGGGCCAAAAAACTAGATTTTTACTCGATGGACAGTAAAAATCCGAAAATCAGCGTTTTTGTGATAAAATTGAGCCCAAGACCATCCAATGTGGTCCAAAATGATTTTTATTAAACCCTAAGTGGATCCGATAGTAAGGTGTGGTAGTTTTCATGAGTTTGGACAAAATGAGGGGAGGGAAAGGGGTATTTATAGAAAACAAGCTTGAATCTGGGCCGTTGGTCTTAAAAATACGTGGCTTAATCTGGACTGTCCATTTTCTCTTTTTATCTTGTGATGACATGTGTCCTATGACATCATGCTTACATCATCAAGCCACATGTCTTTAATCCAACCGTACACGTGTCTTGTATCCAACAGTACACGTGTCATTCATCCAACCATACACTTGTCTCTTCCATGTCCCTGTTGGAAATTGTGCCCTAGGGGCCAATCATATTGCTATGAACATTGTAGATTTATGAATTTATTAATTATGTTATCATATTATTTGCATGTTAACTGTGATAACTATCCTTGGATAACTCATGGTTTATCCTAAATGTCCCTGGTCGGTCATCTATGTGGGAGCAGAGATTAAATAAGACCAGTATGACTTTAAAGATATATAGAGATATAAATTAAAGTCATAGGCACATGTAAGAGTACAAGGTGTTGGACCGACTGATAAACCTTGTCGCTAGGTAATCAAAGTTTTACTAGGGAAAATGCAGCAAGTGAGGCACTACCTAGGTCATTCTTCACAAGGAGCCTTAAGTTGTATTTCAATTCTTAACAATTCACTATTAATTATCAAATTACCAAGATGAGAGCTTTAGTTCAGAAAAAGAGAAATCAAAACAAGAAACAAATCTAATGAAAGGTAAATTGCAAATGAGATTCAGATGAGAGATAGTAGTTCCCCTAGCAATTTATCCAACCTTCCTTGTTCAATCTTATAATTTGGAGTCTCTTAGTGTCAATTAAATGGATAGATTCAGCTACTGCTCAAATCTCTCTTAACATAGATCAGAAACAACTATCTTACTAGATTCATTATTTTGATCTATGAGAAGGAAAATCAATTGACAAGAACACTTGAGAAGCAAGTTGCAATTCTCTAAGAATGACCACAACTGTGAATCATCAATATATTCAACCAAAATTCAGATTTACAGAACAACAGTCCAAGTAAAACGAATTGGATTTACAAATCAACAGAGAATCCTCTATTCAACTGAACTAAAGGACACAACTCACATCTGAATGTTCAATCAGATCTAAATTCCAAGAAACATAAATCTAATCACTCAATCTTCATTCTAATCACAATTGTTCAACTGAAACAAATGACTCTTAGAATAGAAGGTAGGAAATAGATCTGAAATGACTCCCTGTTTAGCTCCATGAACTCAGGTCAGCTTCATTGCTAGAAGAACTTGGAAATTCAGCTACTCATACTCTGGATTAGGGTAGAAACAGCAAGAATTGATGAAAGATCCATGGTTGATCGGTGGAAATTGATGGAATTGGACGAAAATGGAAGAGAGAAATGAGAGAGGGCGGAGAGAGCAAGAAAATCGCGTTGGAGGGAGAGTGAGCAACTGAAATCTGATCCTCCCGTTGAAGCGCGCGACTTCAGCTTTTAAATCTGGAAATTTCGGTCATCCGCCGCGGCTCCTCCGTCAATCCGCCGCGGCTCCTGTCCTGTACGGCGTCGTTTTGATTAATGATCCTGAGCTTCATGAAAACCTCCGTCCGCCGTGGCGCCTTAGTCCATCCGCCGCGGCGCTTTTCACCGAGAGTACCTTGGAAATCCGCCGTGGCGCCTCCGTCAATCCGCCGCGGCGCCTCAGACAGAATGGCGAAAATGCTACTGAAACTTCCTGAATTCATGCCAAAGCAGGGATCAAAAGTACACACAAATAAAATCATATAAAAACATGTAAAAACACTTGCAAAACCTCATAATTCTTCTCACCAACTCTTATACACAATGGAACCTAATTATGCCCAAAGTATGTAAATATAGATCGCAAAAGTATGTGTTTAGGGCTAGAAATGTATGTAAATAATGAGACTTATCAACTCCCCCACACTTAGCTTTTGCACTCCTGGGCAATTCAAGTCTAAACATATTGTGAAAGAGAAGGATGCAAGAAAGGAATAAGCAAGTTCAAAAGTTCAGGTTACAACTGCAACCAACAATGATTCTTCAACCAACATCCATCCATGGAACATTCTAATGCAAAGAAACCAAGCAATGATATGTAATTTAATCCAAGTGAATAAGATATAGAAGACCACACAAGGGAATTAGTGTATCGCTCAACTAACAAGTATCAAAGGTTCTTTCACTCAATTCACTTATTCAAATGCTCTACCATATGCTTGTAATAGCTCTACTCTCCACCACCTAAATACATAAGTACTCAAGAATCAAGAGGACTTTTGTGGCTTGTAATGTAAGGGTGAGGAAGAAATGCACAAGAATGCATAGAAGGATAGAGATAATATGTGAATCAATGTGTAGAATTCAATAGCATTAGTAATATTCAATTGAGGATTTGACT
The DNA here is from genome assembly GCF_004799145.2 of Neltuma alba. NCBI lineage: Eukaryota > Viridiplantae > Streptophyta > Magnoliopsida > Fabales > Fabaceae > Neltuma > Neltuma alba. The sequence continues at coordinate 6,339 of NW_021632003.1, read as the reverse complement.
TCTTGATCTTGAAGTCTAAAGCTATAAAGGTGCTTTTATTCCCACTTTCTTTTCTTTTCTTGCCTTTTTATTTCTTTTCAACTTTTCTATTCTCTTTCTTTTTTTTTTTTTTTTTCTTTCTTTCTTTTACATTCGCATGTCTTCTTCTTTTCTTTTGTTGTTTTTTTTTTTTTTAAGTTCAAGTATGCATCTCCTCATATCAATCCATCAATTGAATCCATCAAAATGCTAGTGAATTCTAAAAGGAATTAATGAAATGAAATATGCATCCTTGTAGGAAAGAGGTTTTATAAATGAGAGTGAAATGAATGGAAAAATTCAGCTAAAAAGGCTCAAATGGGTAACAAGGGATAAATCATGCAGGGGTTGGCCATTTGGTCTAAGTAGCTAAATTGAATGAATGCCTCAATCATGTTCAAGAATACTAATGTTACATGTGGTCTTGATTAAGAACTAAGACAAGTTCTAGAGAGTATAAGAACTAAGTGAATGCACACACCAGAAATGAATATAAAGGCTCAAAGAATCCTTCCAACTAGGCTTGTCTTCCATATTCATTCACCTCAGGTAAAGAACACATCATGCTTAATCTCTATGCATTAGAAAATTTCACTTCAAGATATTAATTTCTAAATCAAATCAGTCACAAATGTAACATTAGAAATCCTGAAGCAAGCTTAAACCTTCAAAAAGTTTTTGAAAACTGAGGTTCTTCTACAAAAGACATAGAACACACAAAAACACAACATTCACTCCCCCACACTTGATCCTTGCATTGCCCTCAATGCAAATTTGAACAAAAGATAGCAAGGAAAAATTGGTAAGGGAAGGAATGGAAAGAAACAACAGAACACTTCAAAACAAACTAAAAACAACCTACACTTGCTACTAGTTATGCCCTCCCCCACACTTGCTCAAAAATGGAGTTCAAGAATGATAATAATCAAATAAACACAGACTAAAGTGTGTAAGGAAGGGGACAACCTGAAATTATGGTGGATCAAAATTCTCCTTGTAGATTTTGAGCAGGTGACCATTGACCTTGAAAGTCTTACTGCTCTTCTCATCTAGCAGCTCTATCATGCCAAATTTGTGAACTTTAGTGACCAAGTATGGTCCTTCCCATCTAGTGCTCAACTTCCCAGGTTTAAATGTGAATCGTGCTTTATACAGCAACACTTTATCTCCAACCTTGAAAGTCTTCCTTAGGATTTGCTTGTCATGAATCATCTTTGTCTTCTCCTTATAGAACCTGGAATTTTCATATGCTTCGAGTCTCAACTCTTCAAGTTCCTGCAATTGCAATAATCTTTCCATACCAGCAGAATCAAAATCAAGGTTACATGCTTTTACAGCCCAAAGAGACTTATGTTCAATCTCAACCGGTAGGTGACACATCTTACCATAAACCAATCTGTAAGGAGACATGCCTATTGGGGTTTTAAATGCAGTTCTATATGCCCACAAAGCATCATCTAATCTGGCACTCCAATCCTTCCTAGATGGTTTAACTATTCGTTCCAACACCTTCTTGATTTCTCTATTTGCATTTTCAGCTTGCCCATTACTTTGGGGATGATAAGGTGTGGATGTCTTATGTGTCACACCATACTTGGTGAATAACCCTTGTAGCAATTTATTACAAAAATGAGTGCCATTATCACTAACTACTGCTCTAGGAATGCCAAATCTAGAAAAGATGTTATTTTTAGAAATTTTAAAACAGTAGCAGCATCATTCTTTTTGGTTGCTATGGCCTCTACCCATCTTGAAAGGTAATCAACTGCAAGAAGAATGTATGTAAAACCCATAGAAGGAAGAAAGGGGCCCATAAAATCAATACCCCATACTTCAAACACCTCACAGAAAAGCATTGGGTGTTGGGGTAATTCATGTTTCTTAGTTAGGCCACCAAATCTTTGACAAATGTCACAATTCTTGCAATACTCATAAGAGTCTTTAAAGAGTGATGGCCAATACAAACCAGCTTCCAATATTTTTCTTGCAGTCTTGTTAGCACTAAAATGACCTCCACAAGTTTGAGAGTGGCAAGCATGCAGGATGTCTTGAAATTCTTCATTTGGTACACATCTCCGAATGATTTGGTCGCTGCATACCTTCCAAAGGATTGGAGGATCCCAAATGTAGTGCTTAGACTCACTCTTAATCTTCTGCATCTGAAAATGAGACAAAGAGGGGGGAATTAGACCAGCAACTAAAAAGTTGACAATATGGCAATACCAAGGTTCCAAGAGAGACAAGGCAGAAACAGAACAATCCTTAAACTCATCACAAACAGAATCTGAACCGATTACTCCCCTTGTAGTTTCTGGTAAGCGACTTAGATGGTCAGCCACCACATTTTCTGCTCCAGGTTTGTCTTTGATGTCAATGTCAAACTCTTGGATCAACAACATCCACCTTAAGAGCCTCGGTTTGGATTGTGGCTTGCTGAAAAGATACTTGACAGCAGAATGATCAGTGAAAACAGTAACCTTAGAGTTAATTAGGTAAGGCCTAAACTTGTCTAATGCAAAAACAATAGAAAAGAGCTCCTTTTCAGTAGTTGTGTAATTAGTTTGAGCCTTATCTAGAGTCTTTGAAGCATAAGCAATAACCTTGGAAACCTTACCATCCTTTTGTCCCAAAACTGCACCCACTGCATTATTAGAGGCATCACAACACAATTCAAATGGTAAATTCCAATTAGGGCAAGTCAAAATAGGTGGAGAAGTCAATCTGGATTTAATCTCATCAAAAGACATCTTACATTCATCAGTGAAATCAAAGGAAGCATCTTTTTGCAGCAATTTAGACATTGGAAAAGTCACTTTACTAAAATCTTTTATGAATCTTCTATAAAATCCAGCATGGCCTAGGAAAGATCTAAGCTCCTTAAGATTTGTTGGATAGGGTAGAGAGGAAATTACTTCAACCTTTGCTTTGTCTACCTCTATTCCCTTTTCAGAAATTAGGTGACCTAGAACTATTCCTTGTTGAACCATAAAGTGACATTTTTCAAAATTCAGAATAAGATCCTTTTCAACACATTTTGATAGAGCTTTTTCCAAATTCACTAAGCATTCATCAAAATTATTTCCATAGATGGTAAAGTCATCCATAAACACCTCAATTCCATTCTCTAGCAAATCACTAAATATGGATAGCATACACCTTTGGAATGTGCCCGGTGCATTGCAAAGTCCAAATGGCATTCTTCTATATGCAAATGTGCCAAAGGGACAAGTGAATGTAGTCTTCTCTTGATCTTGAGGTGCAATGGGAACCTGAAAATAGCCACTGAAACCATCAAGGAAACAATAGTGAGATTTACAAGCTAATCTTTCAAGCATTTGATCTATAAAGGGTAGAGGAAAATGATCTTTTCTTGTAGAATCATTAAGTTTCCTATAATCAATGCAAACACGCCAAGAATTCTGGATTCTAGTGGGGATTAATTCATTTTTTTCATTCCTAACCACAGTGATCCCACTTTTCTTAGGAACAACCTGAACTGGACTTACCCACTCACTATCTGAAATAGGGTATATGATACCAGCACTAAGCAGCTTTGTTACTTCCTTTTTAACAACATCAAGTATGAGTGGGTTAAGTCTTCTTTGAGGTTGCCTTATGGGCTTTGCATTTTCATTTAACAATATTCTATGAGTGCAAATTGAAGCATTAATACCAGGAATATCTGCTAAAGACCACCCAATTGCACTTTTATACCTTTTCAAAACAGCAAGTAATTGAGATTCTCAATATCAGTTAAAGAGTTAGAGATTATCACCGGGAGTCTTTCATTTTCAGCTAAAAATGCATATTTTAGTGTTGATGGTAAGGGTTTAAGCTCCAATTCAGGAGGTTGAACTACTGAGGGTATCAGTTTCTTGAGCTCCAAGGTAGTGCATTTATTTCCAGATTGCTTCAAGGCTTCAATACCAAAAATTTCAGTTGTACATTCATCCTCATGTGAGTAACTCTCCTTAGTTGGTCCCTGCAACAATGCATTTAAAACATTTGTAAATCCATGTGAAAACTCAAAGTTAGATGCAGAATAATCTTGGGAATTCCAATTTCAGAAGTAAAATTAGATTGCAAAAGTGCACTCCCTATGCTAATATTTCAGCAAATTTGGTTGGTGTCATGCTTAATCTCCTAGGGTTGGGAGTGAGTGAGTAGCTGCACTTCGCATGATTTCCAAAAGGTGTTCCAGTTCTGCATGGTTAAAGAAATTAAGATCAAGTGACTTGTAAACAGGATTGGAATACAAAATGTGATAAGAATTTAAAGGCAAATCCTGTTGTTCAGAAGGTTTAGCTGCATGCTCCTTGAATGGAGGTTCATCCATGAGACTTGGGCTGGCCTTGCAATCATGAGTCTTGTGCCCTTCACCTTCCCCTTCTTGTATAGGAGTTGATTTATTCTCTTGTGCTGTTGAGAAATCTACAAGCAATCTTTTTGCAAGTTGTTCATCACTTGACAGAGTGGAATTAGCATCAATGGAAGACTTAATGGATGAAACTGAAGACAATTCACTCCAAGTGGAAAGCCAGCCATCAATTTTAGAATCAATGCTAGGCACATCATCAAGGTGTGAAGAAAAAAGAAGAAGATGAAGGAGAATATGGAGGAGAAAGAGACGAAGGAATCTTCAGTATCATCATTGTTATCATGCTCAAAAATAGATTCACACTCATTTTCAAGTGACACATCAATCATATTAAGCCCTAACAGAGAATAATCCTCATGTGGATGTTTCATCATCTCATACATGTTAAATTGAATTTCTTGTCCACCAAATTCCATTTTATAATCCCATCCTTCATGCAAATCATGGTGTTGGCAGTTCTTAGAAATGGTCTGCCCAAAATCAATGTGCTTTCACTTATGGCCTCATTAGTCATATCTAACACATAAAAATCAGCAGGGAATACAAGGTCTTTTACTTGAACCAAATGTCTTCTAAGATTCCCTTGGGATTCCTAATAGACTTATCAGCTAGTTGCACTAAGACACTTGTAGGTTTCATGATTTCAACTCCTAAAGCATAATAAACAGAACTTGGCATCACATTGATAGCAGCACCCAAATCTAGTAAAGCTTTAGAAATATGAAACTTACCAATTTGACAAGGAATGGAGAAAGCTCCTGGATTGGCATTTCACAGGTAATTGAGCTTTAAAAAGGGCTGAAACATTAGGGCCAACTTGCACCAATTCATTAGTTTTAAACTTTCTTTTATTAGTGCAAATGTCTTTTAAGAATTTTGCATATTCAGGCACTTTCTTCAACAAATCCAGCAGAGGAATGTTAATTTCTACTTTACTAAAGAAATCTAAAACTTCTTTATTTTGCTTTTCTTTTGCAACCTTCTGCCCAAACATAAAAGCTTTAGGAAAAGGTAGATCTTTCAAGCTTACCTCCTTACCTTGACTTCCCGGTTTATTGCTCTTGTGAGGATCTTCAACTTTCTCTTGCTCAATCTTCCCATTGTCCTGGTTAGGATCTGCAATTCTTGAAGAAGATTGCCTCAAGTCCTCTCTCAATGGTGTTTCATGGACGCCTTTATCATCCATAGTGAAGGGCCGGCTTCAGTTGTGCACAGTTCAGTAGTTGCACTTCATACATCGTTTCTTTCTTGCTTGCAGAAGTTGCTCTCTCTTAAGCTTTCAGATTCCACACTTGGTGGTTTCTTTTCATGAGTAGAATTCCCTTTAGTGTAATGATCTTCATCCAAGTCAGATTCTTCATCATTCTCATTGAATGTCACCTTTCTTCCACTTCTCAAACTTATGGCATTCAATGACTTGGGATTAATCACAGTATTGGAAGGCAAAGCTCCCTTGTTTTTGCTTGAAGACTGCTGAAATTATCTGAAATTTGGGTAACAAAGTTAGCCAAGTTTGCTGTCTTAGTTTCCCATTGTTCAAACCTATTCTCTATAGCAGCCATTCTTGCATCAGATGCAGTGGTATGCTTATCAATTCTGTCCATTTGAGATGCCATAGCACTGAGATTAGCATTCATACTGTTCATGCTTTTCAACAAGAGAGACATGTCATCATCCTTGAATCCCAACTTCTTGAGTCGTTTGGGAAGGAACCATAACTTGTTCTGAATGTTGACGTTGCTGGAACCTATTCTGCATGAATCTCTCCTTGTTGTTCTCTCCTCCTCCCCATCTAAAATTGGGATGATCCTTCCATCCTTCGTTATAAGTGTTGGAGAAGGGTTCCTTTGGATATTGACCGGCTCTTTGTGATACATGGCTGACACTTCTTCAAATTGAGAAGGGCAAGATTCAGTACAATGCATCATAGAACCACAGGAGTC